>NC_068355.1:180615965-180825965 GCF_020536995.1 Dreissena polymorpha | reverse complement strand
TGACATTTGGTCATAATGTTTATCTTGATGAAATCCGGTTTGGGATTGTATTTAGGTCATCTGGGGTCAAAAACAAGGTCACTAGGTCAAATAATAGAACAACCTTCTGTAGACAATAGAGGTCACAGTTTTCATCCACTCTTTATGAAATTTGGTCAGAATGTTTATTTTGATGAAATCTGGGTTGGGATTTTATTCGGGTCATCTGGGGTCAAAAACTAGGTCACTAGGTCAAATAATAGAAAAACCTTGTGTAGACATTAGAGATCACAGTTTTCATCCAACCTTTATGAAATTTGGTCAGAATTCTTGATGAAATCTGGGTGGGATTGTAATTGGGTCATCTGGGGTAAAAATCTAGGTCAAATAAATAGAAAAACCTTGTGTTGACAATAGAGGTCACAGTTTTCATCCAATATTTATGAAATGTGGTCAGAATGTTTATCTTGATGAAATCTGGATTGGGATTGTATTTGGGTCATCTAGAGTCAGGACCTAGGTCACTAGGTCAAATCATAGAAAAACATTGTGTAGACAATAGAGGTCATAGTTTTCATCTGATCTTAATGAGTCAGGTGAGCGATTCAGGGCCATCATGGCCCTCTTGTAATTAATTGTTGCAGATTTGCTCAATTTGATCAAATTTAAAGGTTTCTTGAGAAGAATCAAGGCTTGTCAACAATTCCCTGCAAGAGGCTCATACAATAGTTCCATGAACTGTACTAAGTCAATGCACTGTTATGAAGCATTGATAATGCAATATATACTACGCATTGAACAAGTAACTGACCGATACAGAAGTACCATGAATATATGAATTATTATGCAGGAAATTGTTATGCATAAAGTTGTGGAAAACATGGAATATAATTCCCATGAGATGTGTTATTATGATGTATATCTTTGCATATATTATTACTAACAAATATCCATCACAATAAATGTACACCTCACTTTAACAAAAGCACAGCTCATGAATACATTTATTTACTGAGTTGTAGCCTAAGTTCCTGAATGAGACTGAATATTTATAGCTTGAGCCAACAGCCTAAAAAATAATCTTAAGATAGATTTGTCTTTATTCTTGTTTTGTTAATTTGTTCTTAAATGTGTAGCAGATAAAATTATGAGAGTTGCTTCTTTAATGTTACTATATTGCTGAATAAGAAAAGAGAAAATATTTAGTATGCTATACTTCATGGCTTTAAACCGTGAATGAAAATTTGAAGACAATTTACCTTTTTTAATTGCCTGCCCTTAATAAGAAATCACCACAAATGGCTCATTATGTCTAATGAACAACATCACGACTGGTGGAACAAAATTTGTCATCTGGGGTTTGTGTTTGAAAATTGCTCAAAACATCTTGTAAAAATGGGCATACATTTTAATTTTACATCATAATTTTTGTTGCAGGAAAATTCAAAATGTCAGAAGTTTTTCCTACAGGCAATTAGTTTGAAGGCCTTGGAAATTATTACAAAGTGGTTATAGCAATTTTATTACAGATGCCTTTTAACATTTTTTAGAGAAAAAATCCCAGTTATTGTCTCAAAGTTATTGCTTCCATGCCATAAATTACTCACCAGTATGATTACACTATTTTCCTTGTAAATGAAAAATGAAAACAAGAGGGACAAGATGGCCATAGATCATTCGCTCTTGAAATTGAGAGTGGCAAGCGGTATGATTTGTTAGAGATGATGTAACATCAAATAAATTTCAATAAAAAGTAACATAAAATAGATTTCAATAGAAAAAAAATTTGTCCCCAGGCAGGGCCTTTATTGACCTTATGGTAAAGATTTTAAAATCTTAGTATAGGGGCACTTATAATAATGTCACTGACGTTAAATGCTTAATATTACACCTCATGGCCTATTCAAAGATGACATTTAAAGTCCAGGCCCGTACCCAGGCCATGGGCCCAGGGGCCCGGGCCCTCCCAGCTGGCTGTCGAACTATGATTTTTTTTTAATAATCGGCCCACTGCAATTTTTTTTCTCGTGCAAGGGTCCACAGTACGCTTTCCCTCAAAACAAAAGAGCTTCTATGTTTTATTGTCCCTGATTAACAAGGGGATAAACGCTCGCCAATCGAGATAAGCCTCTAGGCAATGTTTTCTTATCGCCTTGTACTCATCCCCGATCAGGCCCTCCATTGTGATCATGAATGCTTCATCTATCGATGGTTGATGTAACATGTAT
Organism: Dreissena polymorpha; assembly: GCF_020536995.1. Lineage (NCBI taxonomy): Eukaryota > Metazoa > Mollusca > Bivalvia > Myida > Dreissenidae > Dreissena > Dreissena polymorpha. The sequence continues at coordinate 180,823,758 of NC_068355.1, read as the reverse complement.
TTTGATACTTGCAGCAAATGGAAGCAACTGCTACAGGAGTTCGTAGACTATGGTCTGATAATTGCTGACGCAAGTTTTTTTTACATTCTGTGAAAAGGCCGTAGACATGTTTGTCCCTTCTAAAAGTTTAATTGTTTTTTTTTTAACATTTTATTGGGAATTTTTAAGTCCCAATATATACTTTTTGCATTGAGAATAGGGCCCTGAATTTGAACCGGAACAAAAACACTGACAAAGGTATTTATAATTTTTGAAAGGAAATCACTGAAAAAGACTACGATGAGATAGTTAACATGTTTGTTTAAAAGAAAAACAGATTCATAAATTTGCCGAGCAACAGATAAAATTTGGCAGAATTCAGTATTTAAAATAATTGAGTACCGAGAATTGAGTAATATCAACTTATTAATTGCTCATTGGTAAAAAAATGAAAATTGAAACAACAAATCGATCTCATTATATAAGTTAACCTGATCCAGTGTAGAAAAATATTGTATAATTAAATTATCTCTTTCCTTGAATTTGTTTGATAACAGTAAAATATGTTAAATTGATTATTTAAGACTTTCATTATTTCACCCAAAAATTCGGCGTTTCGCGCAATTTGCTTCAAAAATGGCAAGGTCTTTCCCAAAAAATCAGATTAAAAAAACCTGTGACGTAATTGATTTGTGAAAAAAATGATGGAAGCAATACGAGAGTTGTTGTGGGTAATCGTCAGTTTAAACCTGTAATTTTCGGAAATCTAAAGCTTTTAATATTGTTGTGAATTCACACCAATGTTTAAAGCTTAAGACTTCCGAAATGTGCTGATTTACTTGTTAATTTCCATTAATTCATATCACAAAATACGTTTTTTATAAGCATTAAAATTCACCTTGCAAAGTGCCAAATAAACAAAAGTATATATATATGGAGGGGGGACCCCTCCCAAACCCTCCCCGGTTGGGCCCCCCCCAGTAAAAAAATCCTAGGTACGGCCCTGAAGTCTGTGTTAATTTTGTGACCCTGGGGTGGACTTCTGGTATTATGATCGGAACAATCTTTGTAGAGGACCACAAATATTAAACCTCTGACCATTGCAGTTCCGGGATATTTTAAGTATGATGATGCACGATGTATAAGTGGATATAAATTGTGTGACCACTGTAAGACATGAATTGAACCAACTTAATGCACAACCTCGATCTGACAGTACAAGTACAATCTTAAAACACATATCAAAGGTCTGGGAAATGTGATGTCCAACAAGAATTTAAAAAAAGTTATTTTTATATAGCTTTATATAAATCATGCTTCCCCTGGGTTGTGGCTAGTTTCGACCCAAGGAGCATGGTTCAACCAAACTTTGTAAAAGACAACTACATAATTTTGCGTATTGAATATTTAATCCCTGATATTTAAGAAGATATTTAAATATATGTTTAAGTCTTAATAAATCAGATGACCTTTTGGGTATGGTCAATATCTACCACAGGAGCATGATTTCAACAAACTTTGTAGAGCATCACAATATCATGCATAAAATATTTCAGTTCATACCCTGTGGTTTCAGAGATTTTTAAAGTTATTTACCATTTAAGACCATAGAAATCTGGTGACAACTGTTGCAGTGTCAGTTTTGACTCCAGTTGCATAATTGCTAAAGTCTTGAAGAGGACCAATGTAACATCTTAATATTTAAACTTTGAACCTCCCAGTTTTATATATTTTTTTGTAAGTTATATATTATATAAGTCTATATAAATAATCTGACACCTGGGGCATTGCCAGTTTTCAGCCCAGGGCTTTGAATGTAACCAACTTTGTTCAGCGCCTCTCTGATGTATTTACACTAAATTTCAAAGCTATGTGACTTACGGTTTCAGAGAAGAAGAGTTTATAAGTTATTTAGAATAATCTGCAAAAATCATGTGATGCCAGGCATGTTTTGAGTTTTCACCCCAGGGACATGATAAATGCAATCTTTGTAGACGACAACTGAACAGTTTTTAACAAATATTTAACCTCTTATGCTTGCGGTTATAAAGATGAATAATTTTTAGATGGTCACTTAGCGACCGTCTAAGGTGGTTAGTCTAAAATTCAGGTCGATACGCCTTAGCCACTAGGAGCCCAATACCCGCTTACTGCACGTATCCGCGCGAGAAAGAGTTGTATAATTTATGCAAGAGGTTTGAGTTCTCCAATTATATTCATTCACAAATGGAAACATGAAATTAATATCATGTTAAATGCAATAGTTTCAAACGGTGCTTTATAGAAAAGAATCAATAAACAATGATCGTATTGTATGTGTCGCGGAGGATCGAGATTGTCTTTGGTTCTCAACAGATAGCTGCGATCTTTTGTATTTATGGGTGCTAGCAACGCAATAGTAGAAGGTTAGTAGAAGGTTACGCTTGTTTATATTCACTGTTCTCAATACATAGACAGTTGGATATGAGTTCATCAATTACTACAGGCATCTATAGGCAACCTCGAGAATGCTTTATGATCGCTAAAACTGAAAACAACTAAATATATTATATTAAATATTTTTATAACAATAAATATCTTTTAAAAATGTAGTCGGCGTATACGCTGACTTTGAAATAAAGTTTGCAATTTACTTTTCTAAATAAATACAATTAAACAAAAGTTAAACTATTGTGTTGTGTTTTTCACTTGTTAGTTGCATATTCACGTCATGAAATGTGTGTTAGCATTATTATATATAGTGCTGCAACAATATACCGGTTTATCGGTATATATCGCAATACGCAATCCGCATATTGTATTGCGATACGATTTTCATCATACCGGTACGAACATTTTACAAAAATTCATTGACCTTTCGTCCAGAAAAGCCATTCGAAATAATGATAACAAGGTAAACAAAACAAAGCAGTGTAAAAAAAAAATCCATTAAAATAGCATTCTGATAGTGTTTTATACGGAGTAGCGTTGTTACATCGGAGCATTCGTTCGATGCTTTTGAACAGATTATCGTTGAATTAATTGCGCACAGCTGTAAATGTTTTGTTCAATTCTGAATTGAGCATTATTAAATTTGTATTCCGAATTTCGGAATTATGCTTCCAAATTTTAATGCTAATGGACAATAAAAAAAATTTAGCGTCAAATAAAAAGTGCTTTAATATCCTTTGTCTCAATAAAAAGCGCGCGAAAATTATACAGACATGTAGAACGTGGCATAGAAAGTATGGGTGTATTTTGTGTTGTATAAAAACGGGAACATCACATCAGGTGAATTACGAGTGTTCAGTGGAAAAAACGCCCCGGTTGGACGTTATTTTATCACATCTTTAAATAGTAACGAATGCCAAAATGTATTTGATACTTAAGAAAATTTGCCAATGTTTGTGTTTCTTGTTATTCTTGAGCACATTTATAGTAAACATATACCATAATTTGCTTTAAAACTGGAATATACGGGATTATCGGGTAATTGGCAAGTTATAATTTTGGTACAAGTTAGCAATATATTGCGATATATTGCAATACGGGTTTTTGAACTGACAATATATTGCAATACGGTTTTTGGCGTATTGTTGCAGCACTAGTTAGCATTGTCAAACCACACATTAGTGTGAGTAGATAAAAAATATACTACGGGAGAGCACTTCATATGTGTCCTCATATGCCTTGTTATGAGTATTTTTCTTCAGTATCAAAATATATCTTATGGTGATATTTGATTTAAACGCAGTTTTCTTTCGACACATTTAAATCACACGTCAATAGCGCCGTCATGCTAAATGGGTCTTATGCGTTTCGGCAAGCGTTAGTTAAACCCAACATGTGCTTTTGCGCAGTCAGGCCATAGGCGATGCTGTTCGCTATAAAATCACTCAATATGCTATGTTTCTCCTTACCAGAAGGAGAGATAGCTGAGTGGGCTATTTATATGATGGGCGCATATGGAATAAGACCCATTTTTGCATGACAAGTGTCATTACAAATCTCATTGCGAATTAAAAATGCCACAATTAAGAACAATGCTTTTTGATACAAAATTGATTTCAAAATAGAAAACTAGTTAATAATGGCAGCCTATCCACACATTAAGGAATGATTTCCAGACGTGCTGACCAAGTGCGGCAAACATTGTGGTATGATAATTAAATGATTTTGTCTTATCGTGACACTATACTATTTCGCTAATGATTGTTTTCTCATCTTGGAGGCGAAAGTGAAATTCTGCGAGATGGATTGTAACGCATAATTGTAACAGGGCCACATTTTTAAAAAATTTGTGTCGTTTGAGCATACAGAGAGTAGTCCGGAATTCCTTACACTGAACAGTGCTACATCCTTTGAATTGAGCACATACGCAGTGATGTAGCAAAAATTCAGAGGTTGTATCTCGAATCAGCTTATTATTAGCAAATATTCATGCGTGTCTGTTGGCGTTATGTAAAAGTCACTAAGATGAAAACTGAGTAAAACAGCTACGCCTAAAAGCGCATTAGTGCTCTATATCTATGTTTATGTCAGTGTGAACTGCTCAGGTAACAAGTAAAGCATAAACAGCAATGTTTATATACTTTTATTCCTCCATATACAAGATACGAAGATTATTGTATATTTTGAATTTGTATATGGTGTCAAAAATCAAAAGTTTTGTACACCACGGAACTTTCATTATGAATTTATATTCTTGGTGAGATAGCTATTTGATATTAGAAAAAATTATTCCTTTAATATGATGGTGACTGCAAATTTTCTTTATATTAAGTGCTCATTACCATTTTCATCCTACTTTCTATGCTTTCAGAACGTCCAAAAAGCATGTTGTTTTTATTTTGTCTAAGTTATTTCTATGTAATAATAAGGATGACAAAAAGTGCACACAATATAAAACTCGACCCGTGCGCTATGACACACACTTTATAAAGTTGAATGGCGTGTGTTCATTTCAAACTTGCAATTGATTTTGAAAAATGAATTGCGTGTTAAATTATGCAATAGCAAACATCTTCAGTGCCTTCAGCGCTTTGATTAAATAATGGTACGCTGCCAGGTTTGACCCCTGAGTCAGCCAGTGGCATGATTTGAACAATAGAGGAGTATAGTAGTACAATAGTGTATGACCATCAGATGATGTTACACACCAAATATTATACCTCATTCCTGTGATTTTTGGTGACAATCCACTTAGCAGTTCAGTAGGAGATGTTGTTTGAAGCAAAATGTAATCGACACAACTAACAACAATAGAAACCTTATGCGGCAGAGCCACTGACCACAATTAATCACCACAATTCTAACCATGAACAACAAAGCAATACTTAAGTCCTTTGTGTCATTATGACTGTGCTAAATTCTTTTAAAAGACAACACAATATTATAAATTATGCACATAAAATGATTCTTACTTATTAATTGCAAGCATCAGCCAGTATTTGTATACGCATGTTGTGTCATTAATATTCTGATTGGAATAACAATAAATACATCATTGGGTAATTAGTGCATGTTTGTATCAAACATTCCTCATTTGTTATAATGATTCCACAATATTTGTTCTTGTAATGATCATTTGTCTAAGATTGAAGACTGTGGTAAACTGACTAAACAGATTTGTTACAGTTAGATTGTAATTTGCAGACAGTGACAGATGTTTTGTGCCATCAACTAATGTTTGTGTCTGCATTGTTGACCGAAACATGTGTTGCCAGAATTTAATCATGCTGAATGATGTCTTGCAAAGTGTTGCTGAGTACTTAATTAATCGGGTTTCTTCTTTAGACAGCCATTTAGATGTCTGCAATTAAATAATACGGCAGACCTCGTCCATCTTCTTTCTTGAAGGGCGTAAGAGTTTTAAATCCAGTTTATAATGTTATTTTATGCACTAAGCTAAGATTCAGCATGATGCAATCTTAACTTTTGCCGGACTGTGTGTAGGTAATGATCTGCAAACAAAGTATAACTTTTTACATCCATTAAATGCTCTGTGAAAAGGGGGTTTAATGCATGTGCTTAAATTGTCTGCCCAGGTTAGCTTGTGCAGTTTGCTCATTCTGTAAAAACTAGGCTTATTATGCCTAATACCAACTGCACATGCTACACTACGCGACCCGCGATTTTTGTTTAAATCACCGACACGCGGTGGTCATTATTTATTTTGGGTGACAAATCACCGCGATCTGGCGCGTTTCATCACGCTAGGTCGAGCACGATCATCGCGAATGCTTTAAATAGAATCTTTGCGGTGATTCGCCGCGATTCACTGCGATTCACCGCGTTCACGGTCAAAGTAGGCCTACGATTTTCCTACGTACATGTAACATTGTATAATCTTCAGAGCGATTCGCCGCGATTCATCGCGTTTATAGATGATACAGTGAAATTCAATTTGCCAACATTATACAAAAAATTATGTTCATGTAAATGTACATCTACAACTACATGCACACGGGTCGTAGAAATTGCTTTGTTTAATTTGAGTTTCTTCCGAAATCAGCGTTTGTTTTTACGATTAATATTAGTCTAACTGTTCTTAAATACTTGTTAATAATCGGAGATATTACTTTTACAATACTTTTATTTCCTTTTATTAGTTTATGTCGATATTGTTGACAATTTCATTGAATCGCGAAAATGTATGACAAAAGAACTTTACTTGCAAATCCTTTCCAAACAAGATCTTAATTTGTTGATTAAACAACTGTCTTTTGGAAAGCGTATACGTAACCCACAAAACAGAGAATGTCTTTTTGTTTTGCTTACACATAAAATAATGTTATTTTGCATAGTCCCTAAAGCTTTACACTTTCGTTTGCAGATACATGTAGATGTAAGTTGCGTAAGAAACTGGTTGGTATATTCGTACAGCTTTGCATTTTCGCCAGCTTGTTACCTGCCAAGTTATTTTAACAATCATTATGTTTTGTTTAATGTTCTGCTTTGTTTAATGTTTGTTTGATGATTGTTATTTTATATAAGTACTCGTTGAAACTTCTCGAACATGCAGAATGCCGTGTACACCTCCGTTTTGAACGAAAAAAAAAATGAAATCGCAATAAGATCTGCTAGAAATATAAATGCATTCATTCTCCTTTTTGTTTTGTTGTTTATTGTTTGCATGTTCAATATATAATATTTAAATTATTATTTATGCTTGATTAGTTGTAATATTAAACAGATAATGAGTACATACAGATGTATGCTTCCAACTGTTTCTTTATTAAAGAAAACACATGATCTATTTTTGGAAAACCCCCATTTATTATTTACTTAAAAAACTAAGTATTCATGTATTTACAATGTAATTTGCGTTTCATAGCCTGTATAAGTGACTTCATTAATTTAAAAAACTTATGTATAATATTGTCACTAATATGTTATAACAAATGTATCAATATAATGAAACATCACAAGAAGTATAGGTTGTCGGCTCTACCGGCCCCGTTTTTTTCAGGCCCCAATTTCAGGCTCATTCGGCCAAAGTTCCAGGCTTTTTTCGACACCAATTTTAATTTTAATAAATCGTAGAACATATGTTGGTCGATATCTATGGAATCTTGTTTATTACAGTACTATATTATCTTTGCTGAAGATTATTTCATTTGAAAAAAAAAAGATTCTATTGTCTTTTTCTTCAGGTATGTCGTCGTCGAAATGAGGCATTATTATAGACTAGATACAAGAGTCTGAGACGAATTTGAAAGTAAAACAAACTATAAATTTATTTCTAATACATTTATTTTCATAACTTTAAAGTTCATCACAAATCATCATTACAGCATTACATCATATTCATCTTCATTATAATAATCATCATCATTAAAATTATTATCATCATAAAACCATTATCAGCATCATAAAACTGTACATGATGATGATTTGTAACAGAACAGAACAGTACTTTATTCGTTTTCACAGATTATCAGAGAATTACACACATATCAAACAAACAGTAGTTTATGATTTGGAACTAGGTTTTAATTAATTAGTAGGTACTTATGTAGAAACGCTCCAATAACAAAAGTAGAATTTATGGTTAACAGCGTCAGGACATCCATTTACAGTCGGATATCGAAGTCCACTTCCTCTTCAACTTCCCCTAGTGCTGCTGGTGTCCTTGCCTTGCGGCGGAGGAGCTCGTTAATCTTTTGGACGCATTCGTTTCCATAATTGGTGTCGTCGCTCATCATAGGAAAGTACCTAACGACGTACTTTCGGATTGCATTTTTCCGCCGCGGGCTCAATGGCTGCTTTTGCTTACTGCCGCCTCCGTGGTAATTGAAGTGCATTCTCGCGTTTGCGGCAGTAAAAAGTTCTGGGTACAGCCTCTGCGTGAGGTGGGCCGCGAAATTTCCTGCTCCATTTGATGACTGCCTTATCAGACGGACTTCTTCGTCGGAAAGATAGGCATTTGAAGCAATTACTTCACTTTCCGGACAAGTAGCTGGATCCGATGTGCTCTGTATGGGTTGTACAGCTGACGGCTGTGCAGCTGCATTGGCTGTCGGCTGTGCAGCTGGATTGGCTGTCGTCAGTGCTACTACAGTGGCTGTAAGCTGATGTAGAGCCAACAGGATTGTTGATATTAGTTCATTCTGTTGATCAACCCTCTGCGCCAGTGCCACGTTGGTCCTTGTCAACCCCTCCATCTGCCGCCGGAGCTTGTCCATCTCCCGGACCGTTGATTTCTGGCCCTCCACTATCTGGTTTAATGATGACAAAGTGGACCCCGCGGATGGCGGTCGCGCAGACAGGAATGTTGCATTCGGCCGGGTTGGCGTAACTGTCAGCGTACACGTAGGCGTCGGCATCAATGACCAGGTAACCGCCGTTACATCTGGGGACACTGAAAGTGGCTCCGACAACAATGACTGCCACTGAGCGGGCGCTTCTCCCATGATATTCTCTGCAACGGGAGGTGGGTCTACGACTTGTTGCGGAGCTTCTTCACTGACGGAAGCCGCTGGTATGCTGTTTGAAACCTGCGCCACAGTGTCTGCAACGTGCGGCGGGACAACTGATTCTTGTTGCTGAGCTTCTGCGTGGACGGAAGCCGCCGGTATGCTGTTAACAACCTGCGCCACAGTGTCTGCAACGTGCGACGGGACCACTGCTGGAGTTTCCGGATCCAGACGCTGCGCGATTGCTGATGTCGGCGGCACGCGGCTGATCATCTGTGCCCTAGGCTTGCCGGCAGGAGTCTTAAAAAAGAATGAACATATGTACTTAATTAACCAATGTCTTCTACAAAAAGCTTAAAATTGTTCTAATATACGAATGAGGACATAGCTATTGTTTGATACGGCAAAAAAGTGCACAAGTAAGTACATGTATGAATATTCGCAATGAGACTAATAGAAAAATGGCAATATTTCAACGTGTGGAGGTTAGCAAGTTGGTGTATGTATTATATTTACTAAAATCCGTGTATATTTGTCGATCATAATTGCTTTTGTGATAATAAAACGTTATCATATCAACATGGTTGTTGTATGTATTATACGAGGAAACGATTGTATCGGCCGTGTGGCAGACTAGCGGCAAACGACGCCTTACGAGAGTACTAATCATTGACAAACTAGGTATGTTTGCGTAATAATTGTTTATACTCATTCACGCATCGATCGTTTCTACACCCTTTTTCCAAAAGTCGGCAAATTGACTGTCAAAATATACTTGTATGATAAATGTGTTGCTCTTAACATAATTACCTTCTGTCTTTTGGGGGGACGAGCTTGGTCAGCTGTTGTTGCAGGCGGTTCCTTCCGTTTTTTTTAACTGTCTGCCTGTAAGTCCGTCAGTTTCTTTTTCACTTCGGCTTCGCTATAACCCTCTGCAATAATCACTGCAGCGTCCGTAGCCGCTTTAGTTCGACCCCACTGAACAGGGTACGAACTACCAACAGTCACCTGCAATAAAATATACAAGTGATGGGTCAAAAAATATTTTTAAACACTATTGTCAGATACACAGCAATAGAACAAACGATCCACAATCACCGATATGAAATAAAAATGTACATGTCAAGATGGAATCGCCGTATGAAGAGTAGTTCGATTAAAAAAAAATACACTAATCGAAGTTCTTCGTATCGATATATTCATTATGTGTAACAGGGGTAGGGGACAATAAAATGCCATACAGTTGAATGACAATATTGATTAATACAAACATACAACTGAGAAACAATGCATTATGCCAATTTAAATTTTCATAAATGCGTAATGCAATCGATAATTTCACACGGCATGGACATGGACCTATTTGTGTAGGTCCCTGGCATGAATACGGTCTTGATTGTCATTTAACATGTTATTTTACAAACGAATAACTCCGATACTTGTTTATTTAAATCACAAAATTCATTTCCGGCTAGATATTTTTGTATTAGCTTGAGAGCGATAATTGAATAAAAGATTGCTAAAAACCACTTTAGTTTTAGACTTATATACATAATTTTAATTAAAAAAAAATCTCTACCTGAAATCTTACAGAGTTTCGATAATAAATATTTACGGAACAATTTTAGAATCACAAACTTCATTTCGGCTATAGATTTGTATATTACCTTTAAAATGACACTTACAAGGGAAATATTAATAGCGAAATGGTGACTGTTTAGACAAACAAAGATATGTACTATTCAATAAAAGAAGTCGTCCTCGGTCTTTAACGTTTCTTAATGAATATCTCCGGAAAGTATAGAAAGTACGACATTTAATAAGAAATAATATAGACTTAAACAAAGGCAGATATCAATATAATTGTCTACATCGACCTTAAATCTATCTAATTAATATCAAAGATCTATCAAAAAAAATTGGTCTGATTGGATGTTTCAAATCTTTATATATTGATAGATCTTTGTTAATATCTCCGGCAATATTTACGCTAAAATCACAACGTTTACTTCAGACTTTAGATATTTCTATACCTTGATAATTATATATGCTTGAATAATTTTATTCCATAAAGAAATAATTAAATTTTATACAAAGGCATTACTGAAAGGTATGCTTAAAAATGCAAACTCGGACTTAAACATTACGTGTGGTCACTGAATATTGTTGCAGAGACACATATTTTATGAATCTATCGAATATATTTTTTATTTAAATTATATTGATTTACGATGTGATACATATCGACACTTGGTTTCATGTTTCACTTGTTTTCAATCCTACTGTGCAAAGTCATAAAGTACTGTTTATTGGAATAAAGCGGGTGTACACTATGATAACGTTGTAATCTGTCAAATTCTTCAGTACCGTTTTCAATCGCGGGTTTCGTAATAGCCAATATGGTGTCGCCCATATTATCGATTCTGGGATTGTCTATTAGCAAGAGAACCGGTTGACAAGTGTACTGTCAAAAGTGATGTTATTTGCGTTATCTGCCACAGTATTATCAGAAGTGCCAATCCGAACGGGGTATGAACGACCCACATGCAATACAATATACAAGTTAAGTGTCAAATCTACTATTTATGTTGGTGCTCAGTCGTTATTCACACAATCCGCAGTCCGATACAGTATCAACACATAATTTCCGATTTTATAATTTCTACTTATTTAACTTTTTCCTTTTTGTGTCTCAAAATGGGGAAAGTGACGCATGATACCAAATTAAAGATAATTTCTATGTTCAAGTCCGGTGTGAAAGTTAAAGTGATTGTGAAAGAGTTGGAACTCTCTGGCGTTGTTGTATCGCAACAACTTGTGTCATATTGGATAAAGCAATATATTAACGGACAATTTAATCCGGATGAGGTTATCCCTAAACCTAAGGCATTTAGGTCAGTGTCACACAGAGATTTTGAAATAGTGAAAAGTTCACTGCAGCGCAAATGCCTTCAATCCAGCACGGATATTCACAGGGAATTAAAGGAAGATGGTGCTACTTTCTGTCTTCGAACTACTCAGAGATTAATTAAGGCGGCTGGGTTTACAAACAGTACTCCGCGATATTCGCAGATGGTCAACACGCGCAACCTGCAACCGAGGATAGACTTTTGTCAGACTTTGATCGACTCAAACGATAGCTTAGACAATATCATTTTTACTGATGAGAGTTCGGTTCAGCTGAACAACAACAGAACGACTAGCTATAGACCTGAGGGATCTGCCCGCACATCCATACCCAAACCAAAGCACCCGTTAAAAGTTCATGTGTGGGCAGGGATAAGCCGGAGAGGCCCCACCTCTATAGCAATTTTCGATGGCATCATGGACAGCAAGTTTTTCACCGAAGAAATTCTTGAAAAAACTTTACTTCCGTTTGTAAGGACAACCTACCCAGATGGACATAGGTTCCAACAAGACAATGACCCAAAACATAGATCAAAATTGTCACAACGATTCATGGAAGAAAATGGAATAAACTGGTGGAACGTATGGCCATCCGGTAAGAAAAATATTTTGTTATAAGTTGAAGTTGTTGTTAATTAGTCGTATATTCACTGTATTAATTGTGCACCCTTTACTGGAGAATATTCCTGCATTTCGAAAGTGCAAATAACTTAGATATGCATAACTGAGCAACATAGAATTTACCTCAGAAATTGCTTGGAAAATATAATCTTGTCTATCGGGTTCCAATAAGAAAACATTTAAGAATAATTCGAGCGTCGCTCTGGGAAAACGGAGCTTAATGCATTTGAGTCCAATATCATCCCAACTAATCATGGACGAAACTCTCCGCATTTTTTCGGTATTTGAATGATGTCCCCCTATAGAGAAAATCATGTTTCGGTTGAAAGTGTCCTCCCTGATTAGCCTGTGGGGACTGCACAGGCTAGTCTGGGACGACACTAAACGCACATGCATTTAGCCCCAATTTCCGAGTGCGCAGCTAGTTTAATACATTTAATACAACCGATAGTAAAAATATTACACTATATCAAGCAAAGGAAACGTTAAATTGAATAAGTTTTGGCTTTCGCGAAGCAAATTGTTTTATACCAAAATACTACAAACTTAACAAATGCCATAATCCATCTTTCAGTATTTCCCATTTGTTAAACAGTATAGTCAGTTCAATTTACTTTCAGTTTTAATTTTTAAAATTATGTTATGTTTTCATCAATACTATATTCAATTTTGTCCTATATATTATATTGATACAAGTTTAATGCATTAAAGTCATTGTTGCAGATGCAAAGTTTCAATTAGTTGCCTATTTGTTAGTTGTCTGGAGCTTGAAAACATCGCGCTTTACGTCAAATTTTCATTTAATATCGTGCTATTTTATTAATTTTTCGTTAAGTTTCATTTTGTGAATGGCAAACGGTATTCGACATTTTTAAGTGTGTTGCATGGAGCGCCCGGACACAACTTCGAACTACACGCACCGGATTTCATTTTGTATTTTTTCTAAACTGCGCGAAAATAATCTAAATTTATTAACACCGAAACGCATTATGGTTATGCCGTTGTGTAATATTAAAAGTAATATTGTTTGCTAACATCTGGTATATTATATTTAAATATTCACAACAAAATATACTATGTTAATGGTTTTGTGCATGAATCATACTTACTTATTAATGTATGATAAACTATGTATGGTACACTATGTGTACTTTTTAGTATTGATAATTATAAGGATTAAATGTAATGTCACAAAGAGAATGATTGCTGTAACTTTTCTGGCAAATATCAAGCCAAGCGAATCTCAATTAAAACAAGTTATCAGCGCTGTGTATTATTCCAGATGGTGTCATGTATTTCATTGTTATTTGGGTGTTGAATTTTTTCTTATCAGCGCATATATCTCAAGTGCATTATGAGAGTCACAGTGTGGTATCGGTAAGATATAAGACCTCCCGCAATCAAATCAACGGTGTATAATAAACATAGATCGCTATCAGACTAGGATTTTCGCAGTGACTCTCACTTTGCCCCTTTTTATCTTTACATGTCCTTATTTTGATCTCAGCACATTACAACGGAAGTTTCAATAAATCAATTTACAATTCTATCAAGCATCCGTTCAACGCGATAGTACTGTAGAATTACTATCATCGAAATCAAAAATGAACGTGCATTAAAAACAGAAAATTAACCAATCCCTATATATATTGCCTACAGGATGGGCGTCATAAGAATCGGAGAACGATTCCTCTCTATCCAATTCATATTAAAGTGTCTGACTCTAAATTTTCATACAGAAGTAACTTGTGTGGTTCTCCATAGAAAAATTCTCAATAATAAGTATCATATTCCATTAACATTAATTTTTCTTAATTAAGTTTCGAAAATAGTATCTGTTATGCCGGTTCTTTGTGGCGGCAAATGAACACGGGTCCAAACTAAGTCACTACCAATTTGAATGACAATGGCGAGTAGACATGAATGTGTGAAAATATGCGACTTTGTAATATTCGTTCTCGCTTGTAACACCGTCATTTAAAAGCAGCGAGGTGCGAAAACACAATAATGCAATAAACTCGATAACTCAAGGGATTTTATTTATTTAAAAAATTCTCAGCAACGCATTTCCGTGGGAACGTTCGTGTACCTGTGCAGACTTTTTCTAATGTTATTGATGTCATTTCATGATTACATCTAACGTCATATTCGTAATCAAGTAAAACATTACCATAACCATCATTACATTTATAACAAATATTAAGAAACTGTAAAGATTGAAGAAATAATTTAGCAGTTTTCAGAAAAATAATGGCATACAACGTTATCTGTTTCATCTCTTTACTTTATACAATTTAAGAAGTGTATATTTATCTAATAAAGTTTTCTCCACCAAAAATGTTATTAAATAGTTACGAATTGTAACGGTAGTTTCCTTTTGATTTTCAATGTTTGCTTACAATTTCGTGAAAGCATACCGCCAAAAGGAGCATTTCCTTAAGTTTGTTGTGTTTTTTTTTGCTTCAGAAAGTCCTGATCTAAATCCTATAGAGTTCGCCTGGAATCAGATGAAAAGATACGTTGCAAAAGAAGGCCCGCGCACAAAAGAAGAACTAAAAGCAAGTTTGGAGAACTTCTGGAGAAATGAAATGACTGTGGAGCTTTGCAACCGATATATTGACCACTGTTATAAAGTGGCTCCAGTTTGTTTGGCCATGGAGGGCAAGGCAACAGGTGACATTCCTAGTAGATTGTTTAGTGAGCGGTCAAGGGGGAAAAGTTTCCGCCATTTCGCAAATCTGTTAAGTACAGACGATATGAAGCGTAAATTTGCCAGCCTAAATGTTGTTTAAACAGCGACATGAAACTGATGATTGATGATGATGTTTTAGGAAGTCATTCACAGACCATTAGTGTCGTGTTCTGAGAAAACTGGGCATAATAAATGTGCGTAAAGTGTCGTCCCAGATTAACCTGTGCAGTCCGCACTGGCTTATCAGGGACGACACTTTCCGCTTTTATTACATTTTTCGTTTAAAGAAAGTCTCTGCTAAGCAAAAATCTAGTTTATGCGGAAAGTGGTTAACACTACAGTAACGAAAAACGCCTCATGTTCAGCCATTAAATCAAAAAGAAACTCCGAAAAAATAATATATATTACAAATACATATTTATTGCCAATATTGTTTATGGTGCATTCGCAGTACGATTTTTTGCAAAACAGCTTCAATGACTTAGTAATATACAATCTAATTATAAAATAAAATTAAAGTAATACACGTAACAAAGCCCTATTACAAACGAAGTGCATGACGGATATAAAATGGTATTGTAAATTGGATGAAATTTTTCGTAACTATAAATACCCGTTTTTGTCAAACGTATTCTGTTATGATGTCGTTCGTGCTTTAACGGAATACGTAGTTTTTTAATCAACCGAATACTTGTTTGCTTTTTAATTCTACAAAGAAGACAGTTCTACATGTGTAAATAAGTAGTAGTGTTGCTTATTTCATGTAAATAGTAGCGATAGTATATTTATTCTCTTTGTTATATAATGTTCTTGTGTATAGTAAGAAATTCTAGTCATAATTGATGGTATATTGAGCGTTTTTGTGTATAAAATCTATTATATAGGATTAAAGATGATAAATTCTCTTTAACGCTAGATAGTTCTTTAGGTTTTAATGTAATTAGTGGTTTATTACACAAATGTTTCTTATTATTTTACCATCTTAAATAACTGTTTTATTAAAATACAGAATGCCACTGTTAACCAGTTCATTTAGGTAGTCGCTCTTTTACATCATTTTTCACTGTGCGCATTAGTACCCAGTTTTACAATCACCAGTGTTTTATCAACTTCAATATTTTATTACAGGTGTTTAACATAAAGTTAACAGGGGCAATATGGTTTTTTATGATGTATGTCTTTGAAACATGTATTTGTAAAAAAAAAAGGCAATAGTTTTAAGTGTAATATTACACACTTAAATGTCTTTTACAAATCTATAAGATTGGCCATGCCTGTTTGTAAATTGTGTTATTTTATGTATTATTATATTGTACATGTCATATGTATAGTCTCTTATAATTCCAATATGGAATGGCAATATACATTTGACAATGTGTAAATAATTGTAATATAATAACCATGAATGTATATTGATGAGACTTAAATAAAGATATACTACTGTCATGGACTAGACAATAAACTATGAAACTCTGTTTGCGTAATTTCTTATGCCTTATTAAATAAATTTAACAACTCAGAGATAATCGGGTTTGTGCTGACAACGGGGCAATTAATGTCCGGGATACAAAGGCTCACGGTTTTAAGATTGATGCAAACCATCATAACAAAATAATTATATATTTTATGTGTGAACTGGTCGATTTATGGACCAGTTTCGCGACAACATTTCGAATTTTTATATATATATATATATATATATATATATATATATATATATATATATATATATATATATATATATATATATATATATGTATGTACATTTATTATGAAACGGACAAATAAATAAAGGAGTAATTATAAATTGTTTGCATGTGATTCATGTATTCGGTTACAAGTATGCGTTTAAATACGTTATTATACAAATAACCATTACGGCACATCAATTATATATTTTAAGGTGAACTTCTTTCGCCTTAACATCAACGCATACATTAAACAATATTTTCAAAAGTAATACAATGATCATAATTGAGACACATGAGAGTCATATTCTCCATATATGTTGCAAAAAAACGTAGTACTTACTTCGCTCCTAATGTCGTCAGTCCTGACGTGTCCTCGCGATCGAATCATAAAAGTTCCATCGCAATCAAATTTAACTAAATAGTGAGTCACTTGACGAACTAGTGTCCTCAACGCCATTTTTCAAGCACTTAACAATCCAATATGCACTTGGTGAAACAATACACAATCCAATATTAATACTAAACACTGAAGATTCCTGTTATAACTTCATACAGAACATATAACAAAAGCTAAACTGATGGTGAGGCCAGGATAACCCTTGACTTATATACATTGTAGCGTCCATTTTACTTACGCACTGAGTAAACGAAACGATGGTAATTATTTGTTAATTATGATCTGTTTGATGTACTTTTATCTATTCTAGTGTAAAAGGTGTTGAGAATATAATCGTTTAAGGTGTTACATTCGTGTGTAGCTTATATTTCTTGTCACCGACTGAGTAATCGGAAAAAAGAAATTCAATGAATTGCATTGGTAATTTTTTCTCTTTGAAGTATTTTGATCTATTCTATTGTAAACAATGCATGTCTACACTTTGGAACTTTGTTTTCACAGTTTGTACATGAACAATAAAACCGCCAATTGTAATGGACCCAATTTCAATTACGAACACACTAGTACATGTATAATCTTGAGATTTTTATTTTTTATTTAGAAATTCACGTGAATTGTCATGACGGTTTATGGAATTCAATCATACATAAAATGACATGATGTTGCTGATATTAACATTCTTCTTGCGTTCATGCATCGTTTATAAAACAACATATAGTGTATCATGCACAAAATCGTATTTCTACCATGGTCAATAGAAACATTGTACATAATGGTCATCTTTGTATCCTGAAACAGCAATTTCAACGACATAATTACACATACGCAATACCAATATATGTATATTTGTTGCAAACTTTCATGTACATATGTTAATTTTAAAAGCAAGTTGTTAATGATTATAATAAAATACGCTTAACGCTGCATCTAAACTCATAATCTTTATATTATCACTACTAATAATGCACATCTAATACACAGATTCAAATCTTTTACTGAACATGCACAAAAACGCAACAAAGAAAACAGTGCAAAAAAGCATACATAAATATTTCTAACTTAACAAGCAGAACTAATTGCGAAAACAAATTTCTACTTTTTTCATAACGGAAAATTTTGGCAGTCGGAATGAAATATCCGAGAATTTCAAAGTCCATGTAAAAAGCAGCGAACAAAACATAACAATCGTTAGAATAACTCAAAAGTTAATATAAGCTGGCGAAAATGCAAATATTTGCGACTATACTTGCCATTTTCTTACGCAACTTACATCTACATGTATCTGCAAACGAATGTGTAAAGCTGTACGGAACATGCCAAATTACAGTTATTTTTTGTGTTAGCAAATCGATAACATTACGGCATTCTGGATTTGTTGGGATTCTAATATGCTGTCCAAAAGGCATACAAGTGTTATTTCAACAAATAAAGATCTTGTTTGGAAATCAGGATTTCGACATTCAGCAAGTAGGGTGTTTATTTTCGAATTGGCATACATTTTCGCGATCGTATGTGATCGTCAATAATGTTGACTTTTTTTTAAATAAGTTGAAATTTAAATCTAGTAGTCATCGCGAATCACGGCGATTCGCGGAGTTTCGCGATGATGCTTCAGCTGATCTTTATCGCGAGATGGTCGCGGGGAAATCACGGCGACATCACCGCGAATCACCCGTAGAGTGTTATCACGGCGAATCACCGCGTTTTGCCACGTTGGCCCAAACGCGGCGATGTGAGATTTACACAAAAATCGCGGGTCGCGTAGTGTACTCTTGGACAACTGGCCGTGTGCACTTTACACACATGCATCAAGCAGTTCCCAAGAATAAGGCTTAAATTGTTAGGTATATAACGTATGCATATCGTTCTCTTCCTATGACATCTCTTATTTATGATGATTTCTAACAATTTCTGATTTGCAAATGATCACATAAATCAAATCTTGTACATAAATCTCATTTTCCTTTGATCCATGTCCATAAAATCAGAGCTCATGTCAATTTGTTTGCCATACATGCTTCTTAAACATATGAAACTTCACCAGGCAGTCAAAAACACAATTTTCTATCATATGTGTAAATTATTGTTTCTCCAACATTTTGATTTCTATTTCAGCAGATTGATCAAATGCAAAAAATAATCTGTTCTAATTAATGCATTTGATAGAAAATTGGAAAGAATAATATTGGCAATATTTTTTTTCTGATTTATTAGATCTGGAATGCCTCCAGAGTTTCTGTTGTCCCATGATTTAGGTAATTATTTTTGCCTGTACAGAAAGTTGTTATGGAGTTGTCAAAGAATGATTGTGTTTGTGGTCATTAAGCTGCACATGGGAAATAAGTTTGATTTAATAAGAAGCATAACATAATACAATGACATCTAATTCCGTCCTATTGTAGTATATTGCCTCAAGTTGTCATATTTATGTATTCTGTATGTGTTCTTGAAAGGTACATACAGGCCATGTTTTGTGGTTTTGTGTTTTTTTTTAGCTAACTGCTTTTTGTTGTTGCTCAGATGAGCTTTGGGGAATGCCTTTTGTCTGTACCTTGTGCAGTGTGAGTCGTGCATTGTCCACATTTAGGTAGTTTGCAATCTTCGAGCAACATTTATTATTTATGAAACATCATCAGAACATTTGTCCCATTTATATCTGCTTGGTCATTGGTGAGTCATGTGAAGTAAACAACTAGCTGACACTTGGTCAAATTAAAGAAAAAAGTCACTTTTTGTTCAAGCTTTATAAAACATGATAATGTCATAACATTTTGTTATACAAAAATTTTGGCCTTGTTCGAAAATGATAGTGGCCCATTTGAAAAGTACGCCCTCCAGGGGTCGGGGCAGTTTTCCTAATATTGCAATAATAAAACCTTGTACATACTGTGGAAGTTACATTGTTGGTCCATTAGACTTGGAACTTGGTGAGAAAAGACAGTAATGGTCTTAAAAAACATGTGTGCATGGAAGTTTGTCTTCAAGAGCTGTATTGATACCTTGTTATACTCAAAAGTCAAATTTTATGTCCAATCATCATGAAACTTTCTTTGCGTATTTGTTCTGTTATGTTGAAAAACATACATGTTGCCACATGTGATGCAGGTCTGTTTTCCATAGCTATCGTGAACATTTGTTTTCACCTGAAGTTTAATTATTTGGCGCAATCTTCATCGAAATTTATTGAGGGGAGGGGCAATTTGCCTTCTGTGTCTACAGTGAAGCCTTGTTAACACTCTATTTAAGTCACTTTTTTCGTTTAATCTTCATGAAACTTGCTCAGAGCATTCATTTCAATTATGTCTTGAGAAAGTGTGGAAACAGTTCGAGTCAGTTTAAAAACATGACTCTTGGGGATGCAGTTTTCCTTATATGGAAAATGTGAACCTAATGGACCTTATCAGCACTTGTTATTGTTTCAATTTTCATCATTGTTCTGCAAATAAAAAATCATTTTTCAATAAAAAAGAGGCATTATATTTAAGAAATGAGCTGACAATTCAATAATGCAGCTTAACATAAGGAAACACCTAAATGATGCCACTATTTTTTAGCTCACCTGATTGCTCAGGTGAGCTTTTGTGACCGGTCTTTGCCCGTCGTCTGTCCGTCCGTCCACATTTGTTCGTAAACACTATAGAGGAAGCATTTATTATCCGATCTTCATGAAACTTGGTCAGAAGATTTGTCCCAATGATATCTTGATCAAGTTCAAAACTGGGTCATGCGGGGTCAAAAAATAGGTCACTAGGTCAAAAAAAAAGAAAAACCTTGTAAACACTGTAGAAGTCACATTTAATGCCCAATCTCCATGTAACTTTGTCAAAATTGTTGTCGTAATGATATGTTGGTTGAGTTCAAAAGTGGTTCCGGTCCGTTGAAAAACATGGCCGCCAGTGGGCATGGCAGTTTTCCTTATTTGGCTATAGAGAAACCTTGTAAACACTCTAAAAGTCACAATTTTTTCCCAATCATCATGAAAGTTGGTCAGAACAGTGGTTTTATTAGCGAGGCTGTTTTCGGAGAAAACCCGAGCTTTTGTCATAGCCAGCTCGTCCGTCGTCCGCCTTAGGCGTTTTGCTAAAACCTTAGCATTGGCTCTAAAATCAAATTGCTTCCACCATTTAACTTTGAAACTTCATATGTAGATGCACCTTGATGAGTTCTACACGCAACACCCATTTTTGGGTCACTAGGTCAAAGGTCAAGGTCACTGTGACCTCTAATATCAAACTTTAACATAGTCTCTAAAGTCAAAGTGCTACCACCTACAACTTTGAAACTTCATATGTAGTTGCACCTTGATGAGTTCTACATGCCTCACCCATTTTTGGGTCACTAGATCAATGGTCAAGGTCACTGTGACCTCTAAAAAAAAAATTCTAACAAGCTTTCGCAGCTGAGCGTGGCACCCGGAATGCGGTGCTCTTGTTGATATCTTGGACGAGTTCAAAAATTGTCCAGATGGGTGAAAAAACATGGCCGCCAGTGGGCGGGGAATTTTTCTCTATATGTATATAGTGAAAAAATGTGATCACTCTCAAAGTCAAATTTTTGGCCCAATTTTCATGAAATTTGGTCAGAACATGTGTTTCCTTGATACGAGAGTTGAGCTCGAAAATGGTTCCGGTTAGTTGAATAACATGGCTGCCATGGGGGGGGGGGTGGGGCAGTTTTCTTATATTTATGCCCCCTTCAAAGAAGAGGGGGTATATTGTTTTGCACATGTCGGTCGGTTGGTCGGTCGGTCCGTCCACCAGATGGTTTCCGGATGATAACTCAAGAACGCATAGGCCTAGGATCATGAAACTTCATAGGCACATTGATCATGACTGGCAGATGACTCCTATTAATTTTCAGGTCACAAGGTCAAAGGTCAAGGTCACAGTGACTCAAAACAGTTTAATGGTTTCAGGGTGATAACTCAAGAATACTTAGGCCTAGGATCATGAAACTTTATAGGAACATTGATCATGACTGGCAGATGACCCCTATTGATTTTCAGGTCACTAGGTCAAAGGTCAAGGTCACAGTGACAAAATATGTATTCACACAATGGCTGCCACTACAACTGACAACCCATACGGGGGGCATGCATGTTTTACAAACAGCCCCTGATTATTTTCTGTTTTACGGGAGATTTTTCAAAAAAATTAAGGTGGGGGGGGATGAAAAATAAAAATAAAAGCATGAAAAATGAGCAGTCGACCAAACAAATAAAAATATCTAAACCGATATTTTTTTCTGAAAATTCAAAATCTCAGCCAATTTAACCTTATGTATACTTGCATTTACCTTTAAGTGTTTTAAATATCTCATTACACTGTTGAAGAAGCTTTTTATAATAACAGTAGACATACTTTTATATATATTTATTGGTAAAAGCACCTTTTGCATGTATATAACTATAATAGAGACTAAACACTCCAGGTGTGTAGTGTAGTTTAGTGTAGTAGTGGTGATGTTGTTCTTCTAACACTAGATTTGCTGCATGTAGCACATCGACAGTCCCAAGCCTGCAATGCCATCTTTAACAAGAGGGCCATGATGGCCCTGAATCGCTCACCTGACTCATTAAGATCAGATGAAAACTATGACCTCTATTGTCTACACAATGTTTTTCTATGATTTGACCTAGTGACCTAGTTCCTGACTCTAGATGACCCAAATACAATCCCAATCCAGATTTCATCAAGATAAACATTCTGACCACAGTTCATAAATATCGGATGAAAACTGTGACCTCTATTGTCAACACAAGGTTTTTCTATTTATTTGACCTAGATTTTTACCCCAGATGACCCAAATACAATCCCACCCAGATTTCATCAAGAATTCTGACCAAATTTCATAAAGGTTGGATGAAAACTGTGATCTCTAATGTCTACACAAGGTTTTTCTATTATTTGACCTAGTGACCTAGTTTTTGACCCCAGATGACCCAAATACAATCCCAAACCGGATTTCATCAAGATAAACATTTTGACCAAATTTCATCAAGATTGGATGCAAACTAAGACCTCTACTGTCTACACAAACAAATTGTTGACGGACGGACGCACAGACAAACGCAGGCACGCACAACGGACGCCGGACATCACACGATCACATAAGCTCACAGTGTCACTTCATGACAGGTGACCTAAAAATATGTGTCGGAGATAAACATGAACAGTTGTGGTTAAAATCCCATAGAAACAAGGGCTGTTTGTAAAACATGCATGCCCCCCTATATGGGCTATAAGTTGTAGTAGCAGCCATTGTGTGAATACGTTTTTTGTCACTGTGAATGGTGGTGGTGGTGGTGGTGGTGGTGGTGGTGGTGGTGGTGGTGGTGGTGGTGGTGGTGGTGGTGGTGGCGGCGGCGGCGGCGGCGGCGGCGGCGGCGGCGGCGGCGGCGGCGGCGGCATTACAAGACCAATACTTAAATGTTTACAAATTGTTTACAGACGGACGGACAGACGGACGGACGGACGGACGCCGGACGCTGAGTGATCACAATAGCTCACCTCGAGCTATCGCTCAGGTGAGCTAAAAATGCTGGTTTGCTGTGGCATACATCTCATCTGTTTTTAAAGGGATCTTTTCACGCTTTGGTAAATTGACAAAATTGAAAAAAGTTGTTTCAAATTCGCAAATTTTCGTTTTAGTTATGATAATTGTGAGGAAACAGTAATACTGAACATTTACCATGGTCTAATATAGCCATTATATGCATCTTTTGACGAATTTAAAACCTAAAAATTATAAAGCGTTGCAACGCGAAACGATTGAATAATTTGGAGAGTTCTGTTTTTGTCGTTAAATTTTGTGAAACTACGAAGATTGCTTATATAAGGTATAAAATACGTCAAGTACGTGCACTCGGCGGAATAGCTCAGTAGGCTAGAGCGTTTTTACTTCAGGACTCTGGCAGGACTCCAGGGGTCACTGGTTCGAAACCTGTTCCGGGCAATGTTCTTTTCCTTTTTTTAATTTTATTCTTGATTTTTTACTGGAGCTTTTACGATCCAATGTTTACATTTATCGATATAAAGCATTTAATGAATAAGTTAAAAAATGCCAAAATCTGTGAAAAGGCACCTTTAAAGTTGTTTTTTTACTTTGTATGATGTTCATTGTTTAAAAAATAAATTTTAATATGCAGTTTTAACTATCAATCATTGTGATAGCAAGCAAACAAGCATTATATTAAGGATGAGCAAGTGTGAGGGCTTTCTATCTAGTGTTGTTTGGTATATACACTCAAGAAAAGTCAGTGATTTTTTTATATTTTTTTCGTTATAGCCTGTGCCATTTGGATTGGGAAAACTAGCGTGATAAACCATGAAATTGGGAAACATATAAAGCATTATGAATATGATTATAAGAACAGAATTAAAATTGTTAAGTGCATGTTTGACAGCATTTTTATATTACAAAGTGCTGCTTTAATGTCTTCTTACGATGAAGACAACAACGTTTAGTTAATATCCATACACATGCATAATAAACTTGCAATAATCTATAGATTCTTAAAAACACCGTTTAATCACAACCTCTTAAAGAGTATTAATTTAATTCAGCATTTGTTTAAATTAAATATCAAAGGCCTATGGTGAAAACATTAACAAATATCAACAAACACGTTTTGGTGTTCTTGCTGTGCTAATGATGTATTAAATGGAGTTAAAATAATATATGTACATGAAGTGTGTTTACCTTTCAATATCTTGCACTTGACAACCTCAGATCAATGCTATTTCAGTAAACTGTACAGCGTGACAAACATAATAAAGCAGAGTATGCATATGAATCTGATTATACACAGATCCACTAACATTTAAATCAAATCATGTTTGTCTCTCCATTTTTGAATGATACTCATCTTAAATGCTTTAACTTTGTGAATAAACTGAACAATTTTCCAACACTGGTTTCCCTGACGCACATCCACTTTGCATATTTCTAATAGATATTTGTTATGCCCCCCTTCGAAGAAGAGGGGGTATATTGCTTTGCTCATGTCGGTCGGTCGGTCGGTCGGTCGGTATGTCGGTCCGTCCACCAGGTGGTTTCCGGATGATAACTCAAGAACGCTTGGGGCTAGGATCATGAAACTTCATAGGTACATTGATCATGACCCGCAGATGACCCCTATTGATTTTGAGGTCATTAGGTCAAAGGTCAAGGTCACAGGTAAAGGTCACAGTTACTGGAAATAGGCATTATAAATTTATAAGGATTTAGCATGGTTCAAACAAGGGAAACAACTACGGTTTATGCATGTTCTTTTTATTACAGATTTGCCTCCCTTTAATTAATTCAAAATCTCATTTTACAGCAGAGATTCCAAATCTGACCTGTAAATGAGCCCCATATTTACTGCCAGTGCTAGGTTACCTTTTCCCATTTGATCATTCTTAAGTATTGTTATTGTAATGCTGCTACTGCTGCTGCTACTGCTACTGCTACTACTACTACTACTACTACTACTACTACTACTACTACTACTACTATTACTACTACTTCTACTACTACTACTACTACTACTACTACGACTACTACTACTACTACTTCTACAACTACTTCTACTACTACTACTACTACTAAGACGACGACGACGACGACGGCGAGTATACTTCTACATACGACTACTACTGAACTACTACTACTACTACGACGACTACTACTTCGTACTGTCTACGGTCGACTTTACCTACTACTGACTTCTAATACTACTACTACTACTACTACTACTTACTGTTCTACTTCTACTACGAATACTACTACTGACTACTACTACCTACTACTACTACTACCACTACTACTACTACTACTACTACTATTACTATCTACTACTTCTACCACCACCAGCACCACCACCACCACCACCACCACCACCACCAAAAAAGTATTCACACAATGGCTGCTACTACCACTTATAGCCCATATAGGGGGGCATGCATGTTTACAAACAGCCCTTGTTGTTTTTTTATCTTAAACATAGTATTTTGTGTTTAAATGACATATGATATTAGGTTGTTAATTTGAATGTTATTGATCATTTCCGCCGCTCATCGCAAATTCTCGTCTGCCATCTTGGACGTGTGTAAAAACAGGCCTTCTCAATTGGATACATTGACTATCGTCGGTATCCTCCACAATATAGAGAGAGATGTGTGGATAGCAACGTTAAACAATCGTAACACTTCGTCCATCTGCGGAGTCTCCTTTGTGCAATAAAAAGTTGGTTGGGTCCAGAGTGCAACGTTAGGGGGCACACTACAGTTTTTCACAAATCGGCTAATGGCTGGCGGGGTGGGGGCACTGTCCGTCCTCACTGCTGACACAACGTTTACACCTGAAATCATACAAATTTAAACATATGTTCAGTATTGTTTGGGGAATGTCTTCCAAAAAATACATGGACAGCCATGGTGCACCCACTTACTCTATATTTTAATCATGGAAAATCAGCCATTCTCATCAGCCCTTCTGTTTACCAGATCTGCTTGACGCTCTTCACCAGTGATTATTTCCGTTGATCTCAATGGTAACAGCAACTTTTGTCTAGTACTAACATTGATATATTTATGCCCCCCTTCGAAGAAGAGGAGGTATATTGCTTTGCTCATGTCGGTATGTCGGTCTGTCGGTCTATCAGTCCGTCCACAAGGTGGTTGTCAGATGATAACTCAAGAACGCTTGGGCCTAGGATCATGAAACTTCATAGGTACATTGATCATGACTCGCAGATGACTCCTATTGATTTTGAGGTCACTAGGTCAAAGGTCAAGGTCACGGTGACTCGAAATAGTAAAATGGTTTTTGAATGATAGCTCAAGAATGCATACGCGGCCAACAGGGCAAACTCTGAACAATATTACTGAAGCAACTGGTCTGTAATCCTAAATCTATAATTATCAGTCCAATGAAACATCATCCTTCGAGTAAAATACAGTGGATCAGTAAAAATTTATCAGAATATGAGATTTTTTGTATATTTTGTATATTAAGTATTGTGTTAATGTTTAATTTTGTTTTATATAAGCAGGACAGGGGAGGTAATACACTATTATATCTTTCTTATATACAGGGGAAACAAATACAATAAGTTTAAACTTCATGTTTTATAAATAGAGGAAATTTGTTCATGTCAGTGTGAGATCATTTGTTGTTTTTTATGATCACATTTATTATTTCTTTGACAAAACAACACTTACCTGAATACCACAATGGATTCCACCCAAACAATACCCCACGCCCCTACCAGAATCCATCCCCCCCCCCACCATCCTCACCCCTAATTTTTTTTTTTAAACATCCCACATGATAACCTCCCCCCCCCCCCCCAATTTTTTTTATGTCCCCAACTATAGTAGTGGGGGACATATTGTTTTTGCCCTGTCTGTTGGTTGGTTGGTTGATCTGTTGGTTGGTTGGTTGGTCTGTTTGCGCCAACTTTAACATTTTGCAATAACTTTTGCTATATTGAATATAGTAACTTGATATTTGGCATGCATGTGTATCTCATGGAGCTGCACATTTTGAGTGGTGAAAGGTCAAGGTCATCCTTCACAATGTCAAGGTCATCCTTCAAAGTCAAACGTCATATAGGGGGACATTGTGTTTCACAAACGCATCTTGTTTTAAACATCTAATAACTTACCACACCCCACATTATATGCCTCTCTCACTCCCCCCTACCCCCACCCCCCTACCCCCTCACCCCCACCCCCCCAATGTTTTTTAAACATCTTATAAATTACCACACCCCACATTATACCCCCCTCCCCCCCCCAATTTCTTTTTTTTAAACATCTTATAAATTACCACACCCCACATTATACCCCCTCTCACCCCCACTCCCCCTACCCCCCCCAATTTTTTTTTAACATGTAATAAATTACCACACCCCACATTATATTCCCCTCTCACCCCCAACCCCCCTACCCCCCACCCCCCAACAATATTTTGTTTAAACACCTAATAAATTACCACACCCCACATTATACCACCCTCTCACCCCCCACCCCCCCTACCCCCCACTCCCCCAACCCCCCCCCAAAAAAAAATATTTTTATTGTTTTAAACATCTTATAAATAACCACACCCAACATTATACCCCCCTCTCACTCCCACCCCCCCCTACACCCCCCAATTTTTTTTAAACATCTTATAAATCACCATACCCCACATTATACCCCCCTCTCACCCCCACCCCCCCTACCCCCCCCACACCCCCCCCCCTGCCAATTATTTTTTTTAAACATGTAATAAATTACCCCACCCCACATTATGTTACCATGTTTCCTACAAAGCTTTCATACATACATAGATGTTGTCATTGAACACTATCAACACACACACATCAACCTTACCTCATGATGCTGTTGACACTGACCTACATTTAGCTCAGTCTAATGCAGAGTCGAATCTTTTCTTTAACCCTTTACCACTAATATACATATGTTGACACATTTGAAAATAATATTAAATTAAATACCTATCTTACTAGATGCAAGTTTTAAAGGCCTCATTTCCAGCCCTTAGATTCTGATTTAGCAGCAACCAGCATAAAAAACCTCTTAATCGCAGTTACTCGCAGGCTGTTCTGGTTTTATGCTGTTTGTGCATAGCCATTTGCTAATTCTTAGAATGGGAAAGGGTTAGCTAATTTTCATGAATTCCATCATTTACGCTTCCTGCAATGCTTAAATACTTACATGGATATTATGAACACTCTCAATGCACGACTATGACATTTACCAACTTTGGGACTTGAACTCAGTCAGAAGGTTTAAATTATTGTCACACCAAATTTATCCATCTTTATTTTCACCTTGAGATTTACCTCATGTTGTATTTAAATTGTTCACTCAGGCCATTTTCTTTTTAATTATAGTTGTCAATATCCATGCTCCTGGCATTGCCTTACATGTATGTTTTATTTCCATTCACTGTCCATTCATTGTCTGTCTGTTTGAGAGTAACCATCAATGATATATTTTATCCTGCATCAATTATTATTGATTATGAGCTTTGTTTCATGCAAGGGTGTTTGTCTTTGGACAATTGCTAGGACATCTCCACACCTTCATTTTTATGCCCCCTTTCAAAGAAAAGGGGGCATGTAGTGATCGGACTGTCCGTCTGTCTGTCTGTCCGTCTGTCTTTCCTTCACACTTTGCGTTTAGGTTTTGAAAAATGCTCATAACTTTTATGTCCCTTGAGATATAACCTTCATATTTGGTATGCATGTGTCTATGGACAAGGCCTTTCCATACGCGCACTATTATTTACCCCAGTGACCTTGACCTTGAACTTAGGGTCTGCGTTTAGGTTTGGAAATCTGCGTTTAGGTTTTGAAAAATGCTTATAACTTCTATGTCCCTTGAGATATAACCTTCATATTTGGTATGCATGTTTATATGGACAAGGCCTCCAAATTTAGGTTTCGAAATCTGCGTTTAGGTTTCGAAAAATGCTATAACTTCTATCAAAGCGTTTATAGGGGGCATATGTCATCCTATGGTGACAGCTCTTGTTACTTTTACATTCATTACCAGATCTGTGAGAAACGCAACGCTCTTATTCAATACAGCATTGTATAAAAAAAACACAAAATAATGTTTATTGCTTATTAAATGTAGAATTATTTGTTTATCAGATTAAGGATATACATGTAGATCTTTATAGGGGACTTTTCACAGATTTTGGCAGATATTGTAGTTTGTCATTAAAAGTTTTATATTGATAAGTGCAAACATTAGATCTTGAAAGTTCCAGTAAAAGCGTGACCCTTAACTGGGCTCACACCACTGACCCCAGGAGTAAAAGTCTAACACTTAGATCACTTGGACATCCGAGTTGATATATTGACTGAAGTATTTTATGCTTAATATAAGCAATCCTCGTTGTGTCACACAATACAGTTCAGACACCGTGTACTTAAATAAAAATGCCTGACCGCGGTGTTCACTTTTCTCGATGGGTGACATTTCTCGGGGGCGGACACGCTACTGACCGCGGTGTTCAGCGAACACCTGAAATCGCCCCGATTACACGCTATCGTTAACGGGAACACCCGTGATCACCGCGATGCTGCGCAGCCATCGTAAACACCTGTCTACGAGAGTCATTCACGTGTTTTACATGTAAATGTACAAAAGAAAATCATATACTACATGTAGATATTACACGTAATTTGTGCACATGCATTCGGACAGTACGTAAAGTCGAAAACGTAAATAAAGCGGTTATAAGATCAATACTATTAACTCTTATGGTGTAAATCAATGCAATCACCCTTTTTAACAACAAATATCGAGTTTCAAAGAAATCGAGAGAGTATTAAATCATTTATTTACTTGTTTCCGAATGAAGTACTGTCCGAATTTACGTATTGCATCAGTATGTTACGACACTTGTGTGCAGTCAGTATACAATACAATAATTGTTTCAATAATGAATACAGCGTAACGGTAATAATGCGGTATTATATTTTATTAAGAGGAAATGTCAATACCAAATAATTCGCGAGATATCCCGGTACTTTAGTTGAAATTCACAACAAAACTTTTCATGGAAATTAAATTATCTCAATGTTGTACCCGCTACAAAATTTTTATTTACAAATGAATACACCCACGCCAATTTTCGCGCGCTTTTTCTGTACAAAGAAATTCATTTATTTCATGTAGAAATTGTAACCTTAAATAGCTGTACACGACGCGTGCAAACCGTGTCAGATGATGTACGCATGTTGCAACATAACTGTCCTGATAGGGCGATTATTTCATTTAATCTTTAAATAGAACCATATGCTGAAATTCGTTTGATACTTTCAAAATTGCAAACGTTTGTGTTTATGACTCTTATCGTGTATATTACCCACCCATAATTTGATTTTAAAAATGGAAATCAGGCATATATGGGATTTTTGAGTAATGGATAAAGATGGGAGAAGTGGCATGTATGCGATTGAGACAGTTGACACGTATGTATCGGGGAATCCAAAGACACGGGATAATACGATTACTACAATCAGTTATGAGTTCTCCATGGCTTCAAACTGTTCACTGAATAATCACACACTCAATTAACACTCCTCCATGGCAGGTGTGGTATCCTACAGCTAGGTGCGAACACGGTTTTCTTTTAATTTTTACGTTGCGTTTAAAAAGACAGAAAACACTGTCATGGGCATGGGTGTGAAATACAATATAACGACTCTAGCAGTCACATTTGTTTAACATAACACACTCATTTTGAAAGTTTATAAACACATGAACATGCTATTAATATTTCTTGGCATGATTTTTGGTTTCAAAAAATGGCTGCCAGATGATGGGGCAGTTTTCTTTACCGTAGGTTTCCACGTATAGCGAAGTTTTTTACCTCCAAAAATCAAATTAAAAAGCTGATGCGCGTTATACATTGATATAACGCTATCCTGGCTGCTAAATTGGTAAAAATATGTTGTGTAATCGTAAATAATCAAAATGGCCGCCATGTTTTTTTTCCAGAAAACCACCACCCTATAAATGTACTGACTGAGGGGCCATCGTCGAAACACCAAGAAGTCGCTACTGGTAGTTATGAACGCGGTAGAAGAAGTTTTGTCAAAATAAATTTGTTTGAATAAACTTGCGGACATTTCTTTGTTCGTGTTTTAACACTTTCTTATCGATGAATTCCGATGGGGATTGTTGTCTAGAGCAGGCAAAGGTAGGTGCGAACGAGGTCTTTTTACGGGTAACGGTAGGTGTGAAAGGGGGTCATTTTGCACTTCGTAATTGGCAGATGATATTGAGTAATATGTGCCACGACTTGTGACAATATGCAATTGCATTTTGTGTGTATAAATATTCAACGTTCAACTGTGGTGTTTCAAACATTCGTTAGCAATCGCCTGAACTACAACACAGAGAGATATTGACATCGTCATACAGAACATCATCCAATTGAAATTGTCTACCATCACAAGATTTATCTTGAAATTGTCTTGAAATTGTCCATAAACACAAGATTTATCTTGATTGTCAAAATGGGTCGTGTACGTCAGTCGTATACCGCCAAAGAAAAGCTTGATGTTGTCAAGTACGCCGAGACTCGCGGTAATCGAGCTGCTGGGCGTGAGTTCAATGTCGGCGAATCATCGGTGCGGGAGTGGCGTAAGAACAAGTTCAGTCTGCTGAAACTTCCGCGTTCAAAGCAGGCTCAGCGAAGGTCGTCTGCTCACTACCCAGATGTCGAAAAACAGCTGCTCGCCTGGGTAGAAAAGAGGCGCGACAGTGGAATCGCGGTTTCCACTGTTGAGCTACGTATGGAGGCACGTCGGCTCGCTAGTCTGAGCGAGTCCACAAAAGACTTCAAAGTGTCAGTTCGATGGGCCCACGGCTTTTTGAGACGCCACTACCTCTCTATAAGAAGATGAACGCATATAGCGCAGAAGCTACCGAGCGACTTCGAGGACAAGTTGATCGAGTTTCAGCGCTATATTATAAAGAAGAGGACGACTTTTGAATTAGACATGGCACAGACTGGCAACGCTGATCAGACCCCGCTGACGTATGATCTTCCTGCTCATACGACCATTGCAGCAAAGGGGTCAAAGACCGTGACCATCAACACTACGGTTAATGAAAAGAATCGCTTCACCGTCATGCTTGCATGCACAGCAGACGGTGGAAAGCTCCCCCCGTATGTTGTCTTCAAGCGGAAGACACTTCCAAAGGGTGTCACGTGGCCCACCGGGATCATCGTGAGAACACAGGACAAGGGGTGGATGAAGAAGACCACCACGAACTACAAAGACTACTACGAGGAAACACTGACCGGAATGACAGACGAACAGATAGAGAAGTTATTTGAGAGCGACAGCGACGAAGAAGAATTTGAAGGTTTCGACGCATCTGACATCGACGGAAGACCGCTCTAGACGACCGCGGAAGAACGACAAAGACAACAACGGCCCTTCTTAGGGCCACCCATATTCTCGAGAGAATAGTCTTAACAATTGTAAAAAAATATAGTCCTTCGCCCGCATACCTCAACAATTGTATCCCTGTCTTCTATGCGTAATTCAAATTTACCGGTAATGCCCACGCTTTCCCCGAGGAAATATCACACGATGTACACTAATTCTTATTTTCTCATGTTTTTCACGAAATGCACGTGGACTGTTAATCTTTTGCTAGAAAATTACAAAATTGTCAGAAAAGTATAGTGCTATGCAACCCCTGCTCCTAATCATAATGACGCTTCCTATTTTGAATGCTTAATTAAGCTTTCCAATGCCCCGGACTATTGGACTGTGTAATAATAAAATGGCGGCCATTTTCGGTCCGATTTGGTGGTTTTATTGTCTTGAAATATTTTTTTCTCCATTTTTGCATTTAAAAAACAGCCTGCGCGCTATACACGACTGCGCGCTATACGTGGAAACCTACGGTAAACACGTTTTGGTAAAACCTTGCAAAAAACCCCTGTTCATAATTCTTTAGTTCCATAAAGTCTTAGATAAGCGCCTAAGGACCTTTATCGCCCTTGTGTCTTTTCTTGTATACCTTCAAGGCCAGTCAGGCCTAAATGGCCTGGATTAATACTATCTTAAAAGCTGTTTCTTGTGCAAGTATGCTGTCTCATCATTTTTGTTAAATGTCCTGCTTCACTACCAACATCCTACCAGCTCACTAAGTAATTTGTATAATAGGTGCTCAATATACATAATTATGTATCTATATCATGACATGGCAGTGATGGGGAATGATTTGTACTAAATAACATTGTACATGTATTTCTATGAAGTCAGTCAAGAGCCACTAATTCAGAAAACGGATGCAATGTTAATTAACTGCTATTCCCGACAATCCACTTTAAGTGCTCGAAGTCAACAAGGATGTGTGATGACCCTTGTGTTTTACTGTAGCTGTCTTATCCATGGGTTTTTGACTTAGATTTTTTACCATAATTGTATGCAGAGAGAAAATTGATTGCAGATATACGTGCGCACATGTTAATGTTTTTCTGCATGTTCATGTTTTTTGCAGCTTCCTTCCAATTGTCAACATTAGTAGATATTACACAAACATTCCACGATAACCTCCAGGCCCAGAATGTTAAGTTCATAATTAGTATAATTTATGGATATTTGCGTAGCTATGACTATTTAAAGTATTTAAGTAATGGAAGTATGGCAGTATTTAGACGCAGTTATATGTTTGCTATGGAGTGCTGAGATTATGCTGGAACAAGGCTTATTACAGGAAATTTGCCCCATCAGCATTCAATTATTGTTTATGCCCCCCTTCGAAGAAGAGGGGGTATATTGCTTTGCTCATGTCGGTCGGTCTGTCGGTCGGTCTGTCGGTCCGTCCACCAGGTGGTTGTCAGACGATAACTCAAGAACGCTTAGGCCAAGGATCATGAAACTTCATTGGTACATTGATCATGACTCGCAGATGACCCCTATTGATTTTGAGGTCACTAGGTCAAAGGTCAAGGTCACGGTGACCCGAAATAGTAAAATGGTTTCCGGATGATAACTCAGGCCTAGGATCATGAAACTTGATAGGTAGATTGATCATGACTCGCAGATGACCCCTATTGATTTTCAGGTCACTAGGTCAAAGGTCAAGGTCACAGTGACCCAAAATAGTAAAATGGTTTCAGGATGATAACTCAAGAACGCTTAGGCCTAGGATCATGACACTTGATAGGTAGATTGATCATGACTCGCAGATGACCCCTATTGATTTTCAGGTCACTAGGTGAAAGGTCAAGGTCACGATGACCCGAAATAGTAAAATGGTTTCCGTATGATAACTGAAGAACGCTTATTCCTAGGATCATGAAACTTGATAGGTAGAATGATCATGACTCGCAGATGACCCCTATTGATTTTCAGGTCACTAGGTTAAAGGTCAAGGTCACGGTGACCCGATATAGTAAAATGGTGTCCGGATGATAACTCAAGAATGCTTATGGCTAGGATCATGAAACTTGATAGGTACATTGATCATGACTGGCAGATGACCCCTATTGATTTTCAGGTCACTAGGTCAAAGGTCAAGGTCACTGTGACAAAAACATATTCACACAATGGCTCTCACTACAACGGAGAGCCCATATGGGGGGCATTCATGTTTTACAAACAGCCCTTGTTTTATTTTTAGCTCACCTGAGCGATAGCTCGGGGTGAGCTATTGTGATCACTCAGCGTCCGGCGTCTGGCCGTCCGTCTGTCTGTCTGTCTGTAAACAATTTGTAAACATCTTCTTCTACTAAACCATTGAGCCAATTTCAACTAAATTTCATGTGGAGCATCCCTAGGTCATGGGACAAAAGAATTGTTAAAAAAATTTGATCACATAACCAAGATGGCCGCCATGACAATATATGGTAGAAACCTTAAAAAATCTTCTTGTCAGAAACCACTCATCAGATTTTCAAAAAATTTCACAGGGATGACCTTTGAAGGCTCCCCTTAAAAAGTTGTTCAAAGAAATTTGATTCGTCAAAAAACATGGCCGCAGGAGCTCGTTGAACTTTGCATGTTTATTCGTTTTTGCCTATTTTGTGAAAACTTTCAAAAATCTTCCACATTTTTTGTCCGATCCTTTCCAAATTTGCACAGTGTCTTTATATCAATGAGGACACGAACCCTACAAAAAATGAGCATTATTGGTCCATGAAGTACAGAATTACCTCCCCTTGAATTGAGAAAATGGTGTTTATGCAATAAAGTCCAAATTTTTCATCCAATTCTTTCCAAACTTGTTTATATATCAGATTAAAGAGAATAAAATTTTCTTTATTATGGTTTTTCTTTCATGAAAATCCATAAAGGATAAGTGTTATTAATCGTTGCTTAATAAATGAACAATGCGAATTATCGGTATTGATTTTTTTCCTGACATGCCGTCCCAGATATTAACCGCTTTCAGCTGTAGACTGTGCATCAATACATCGCCGTGTTATTGACCTGAAAAATTCATACGCAGTTGGCATTAACACCGGTCATCGAGACAAATTACTGATGTGAAAACAAGTCATACATTGTAGAGGATTAAATAAACAATTACATCTGATTAAAGATTAAAGATTGCTGCCTATTTAAATCAATTTGAGTACTTTTTGCGTATATTTGATGCCGAATGGGAAGCTGTGTTTAGACTTAAGTTGACACCCCGAATTTGTTCGTATTTTCTGTTGCTAAAGTTTACTGTTTAGGTTGTTTTGCATCAAAAATCGGCAAGATAGATCTAGCAAATTTGCCAATTTTTTTTTATTAATAACGTATGATTCATTGATTCATTGATTGTGAGCTTTTAAAACATTTTGACCTTTGAATAAAGCATAAATCAGGAAAAGAATTTTAACAGTAATTGAAAATACGATCAAATACGCCATTTTTGCTGACTGGGACAGGTCTTTTTTAGTTAAATAAAATGTTTTATTGTCCCCAACATATGAGCCCAGCAGCAAGAAATGTTGTTTTTTTTACTTTTTGTAAAACAAATATGGGCAACCTACCGTAATCCAAATTCGCCGACACCTTAATTCGACGATGTTCTATTTTTATCGATTAAATGGATGATTATTGTCTTGGAATCATTTCAAAGTAATACAGCCGAGTTTAAAATTATTATTTTGTGCTATTAAACATTCATTATTTCTTAAATTATTTGCTAAATATTGCTTCATGTAACTGTTACATCGTCAAATTTGGGTCACACCAGGATACAATTATTTAGCATTCAAACAACGATTGGGATAAAAACTAGGGGAACCCATGCTGAAATTTTCAATTTTAACTGTTTAGCAGAAGCCACCATACCCAATTTTCTTAGGTGTATGTGGAGGCTTCTGGCAGCATGATTCTGTGAATATAAATGGTGACATTTGATTCTGCATTAATTAAACATGTATTATTGACTTTTTTAAAGTATGTGTGAAAAATATAATTTGTAACCACTGTTACAGGTTTTATCTGGTTCTTCAAAAGCAACACCTGCAGTCGAGTCCATGCCAGACAGAGGGTGCATGTGAATGAATTGCCTTTTGACTAAGTTTTGTGTGTTCCTTATCAAATACATGAAGATTTTTAAATATATGTGTATGTTGTTTTTTAAGAAAATAGAATCACCAGAACAGGTACAGGCACCCTTTAAATGTGTCGAATCCAGGAGCTTCTGGGGGCCTCTGGCCCCCTTGTCCCCTGGACCCACCGAGGGCCCTGCGGCCCCCTGGCCCCCAGATTTAAGTTCAGGATTTTCGAAATATCCAACTTTGACCCATGCAAATGCTTTGCTAAAACTTTGGCTACAGTTTCTAAAATTTGGCTACACAAAATTCCATTTGGCTAAAATGTTGGCCACAGAAATTTTTGGGCAAGAGGAGCCCTGCTTGGATTGTATTTGGGTCATCTGGGGTCAGCAACAAGGCACTAGGTCAAATAATAGAAAAACCTTGTGTAGACTATAGAGGTCACAGTTTTCATCAGATTTTATTGAAATATAGTCAGAATGTTTGTCTTGTTAAAATCTGGATTGGGATTGACTTTGGGTCATCTAGGGTCAAAAACTAGGTCAGATTAAAAAAAAAACATTTTGTAGACAGTAGAGGTCACAGTTTTCATTAAATCTTTATGAAATTTGGCCAGATATTAATCTTGATGAAATCTGGGTTGGGATTGTATTAGGGTCATCTGGGGTCAAAAACTAGGTCAAATCATAGAAAAACTTTGTGAAGACAATAGAGGTCATAGTTTTCATATGATCTTAATGAAATATGGTCAGAATGTTTATCTTGATAATATCTGATTTTGGATCGTATATGGGTCATCTGGGGTCAAAAATTAGGTCACCGGGCAAATTCTAGTAAAACCTTGTGTAGATGAAAGAGGTCACAGTTTTCATCACGTCTTAATGAAATTTTGTCAGAATGTATTAATTAATAAAATTTGGCTTGGGATTGTATATGGGTCTAATAAAATTTAAGTTCATGAAGCAAGGTTAGTCAGGTGAGCGATTCAGGGCCATCATGGCCCTCTTGTTTATTTTTATGCCCCTGAAGGAGAGCATATAGTGATCGGACCGTCCGTTCGTCTGTCCGTCTTTCCGTCAAACTTTGCGTTGTGGTTTCGCGTTTAGGTTTCGAAAAATGCTCATAACTTCTATGTCCCTTCACAATAAGCAACTTAATATTTGGCATGCATATGTATCTCATTGAGCTGCACATTTTGAGTGGTGAAAGGTCATGGTCATCCTTCAATGTCAAAGGTACAAAAAAACATGTATCAAAGCGGCGCAGTAGGGGGCATTGTGTTTCTGACAAACACATCTCTTGTTTTTTATTATTTTATGTTTAAGGCCACGACTTTTATATTTCTTGGTTTACAAAACCGCCGACCCTAATTTTTGGAAAATGGGAAAAAAAATAAAATCGGAAAATCTTCTTTTTTTTATATATTTTATTCCCGACCGCACTGAAAAACGAGCGAAACGAGAAAAAAAAACGATCCGGTTTGAGTACGGTTGCGAATAAAATCAAGTAAGTACAATCAACGATTGGTTCACATATATTACAGCGATCGGGATATTTTTCAATGTGACACAGTATGTACCAGTCCTTTTATGGGCACTTCTCAAAATTTATTTAATTACAGACAATAGGAAAATCAGCGTCAGTAAAATGTCGACCGCATCAAAATTTATTTCCGAGTCTGTGACGCAACTATATTGTTTAACATGTTTATTTTATTAAACATACCCGATATTATAGTAGATAAAAAAGTATTACCTTGCAATTTGATAATTAGTATAAATAATCCAATAAAACACTGCCATTATTTACGATATATGTGTTTAGGAATTTTGTAAACACGTCCGCCATAGTTTATAGGAACTGTACAGAAAGTTTGGAAATCGGAACAAATCGGTATATCTCGGAAAATCATTGATAAATGTATTTGTCGTTTTAATGCTTAGGGCCGAGTAATTTCGGCAAATCGGAACTCAATTTGCGTATTAAAAATACTAGCTCAATTAACCGTTAAACTCCGCCTCCGTTCTCTGCAAAAGATTCGAAGGCGGAGCTATGCACGTGCTATTATTAAATTGGAGGATTGCAATTGAGAAACAAACGCACGATTGGTTCGGCATGTTGATTGCTAGACAAAGGAAGCCAATTTTGTCGGCGCGAAATTTGTCGCTTTATTGCTTCAGACAGCAAGCGGCTTTCCTTTGATGACGTCAAACTGTCAATTCACACAGACTGCACATTTTCAGAAGACTTTAACTGGCTCCTTGTTTACAATTCCAGTAAAAACACTTGCTAACATTAAACTTTGGATTAAATTATCAAAATAAAGCAAAAGCCAAGTTGACAAATATGATTGTATTAATTCGCGTCAGTTTAAAAAAGACGTGTTGCGTTGTAAATCAACGAGTTTTCACGACAACAACAACTTTAACAAACATTACCGCGACGACGCGGGGATCGATCTACGTCGATTTTTTTTCATGGACGATGTCATAAGTCCAATAAGAGCAAACACAAACTTTGTGTATGAGTAGTTTATCTTATATAAGATTTATGCAATGGGCATCGCATTGCGTAATGGTGCGCATCGAATTACGGAAATGAAGCGCAGTTTTTCGTTTTAATGGGAGAAGAACGCATGTCATTTAATGGAGTGTTTAAAATTGCCTGATGTTACAAAAGGTGCTTTTAGGTGACTCATTTCATTTGAAGATATAGATGTGTTTCATTGCATAATTAGATTTTTCGTCTCTGTGTTAAGGTTATAAAAGATATGATGTCTTTGTTCTGATGTTATTAGTATTGTTACGTACCTCTGCTTTGAGGTATACCGTTTTAATGACTTGATTACTTATAGCTTTCAAATAGTTGTTAATATAGTGTTACGCTTGTTCCATCCGTTTTGAAATATGACACAAGTCCATAGTAAACATTTAAACAATAATTTATTCGTGCGAAGACAATAATCGCAATAAACTTCGTGCGAAGACAATAATCGCAATAAACAACCCGTTAGACAGCAACACAATGTAAGTGATTCCTAACCGCCAGCTTCCCGGTAATTATACTAGGGTAGTATTTACAAAGTTAATGGCGTGTGACGCACAATAAGTCAGTTCTGCGTTCTTTCAGTGTTTATGTGTAAATAATACAATAAAAGTGTAAAAATGCTTCCAAAATCAGTGTTACTTAATGTAAACAAACTTCAATTTACTGGATTATTACTATAAAACATGTGATAACGACTAAAAGGTATTTACTTCGAAAAATGAATGACTCTTAACAAAAATTACGTCTATCCTAGATCTTGACTAAAACTCAACTGTTTTTACTTATTGTTTAATCTCATGACCAAAATTGGTCAGTGACCAAGATTCTGGTCAATGACCAAGATTCTGGGCAATGACCAAGATTCTGGTCATTAATGACCCGAATTCTGGGCACCAGTGACCAAAACTGGTCAGTCACGTGACTGACCAAAAATAATGACCCAGAAATTCGAACGTTTCATGACGTCGTTTACAAAACGTCATAACAATAAGACATATTGGCGCCTTATTTAGAAAAACAATGAAAATTACAAAGAATTAGACATGGAATTACTTTGATGTGATACATCTTCTTGCGACAACAAAGTTGAACTCTCAAACTGTCAAAGTGACATTCAGGAAAGGGAATTTCCCAGAATTCAATAAAACAAATGGCTACCAACATTACAAGGTGCCACTTGAAGCAAATAGGTAAATAGGTACATGTAAGCTGGCAGAAATTGTAAAATATTGAAATGTACTACTAAGAAACAAAATTCTATAACATGGATGGCTTATAACAACTAGATGAAAGTTCTGGTGATGTTTAGATTATATACATTCACTTGAGAAAATATGCCAATTGATTTATATAGTCACATAATGTCACCAGTACGAACAACTTCACAGTCCATGAGAAAAGGTAAGTGTTACTGTCACACCTGGGGTGTATCAGTATTAACTTATTTTTCCAATGATGTTTTTTTTTTTTTTTTTTTTTCGACCGCCCGATGGACCATTTTCAAAATAATTTTTGTAAACCAATAAAAAAAAAGTCGTGGCCTAACATATTTTATTTCGCAATTGCATCTTCATACAATTTGAATACTTACAATAATGTTTTGCAATCAGACATAAAAAACAGCAACAAAAATACATGTTAATGCATCCAACACGTATCTACATGTAAAGTTATTTGTTATAGTAGTCATCAATAACATAGCATATATGTTAGTCAGGGATCATATTTTTTTCGGTTTTGTCGGTCCTAGACTGATTGCGGTCAGTAAAGACCGATTGAAAATCCTAAACAGTCGGTCTGATTCTGTTTGCTAAAATTCCAGTGAAAATCAATTAAACAGTGCACATGCCAACACCCCCCTCATGACATTCTTATCTCGATTAGGTGTGATAAACCATTCGCTGAAGTCTCTAAACCAGTCAGGACCGGTTAATTACACGTCAGACGAAGAATAAAAAATTTGTGAACAGCGGATTAAAGACGCGTCCGAAATTAACGAGGGTGGTCGAAAATTGTGCACCTTATACACTGAAAGCACGCGCTGTAACTAAACAAAACATGCCGATACATTTTCCACCAGCGTAATAATCCGGTAATATTATTATGAATGAAAGTCGCGGATCTGATCGACAGAACAGCCGAAAGTTATGTTTATGGGCGGAACTTCACATAAGACAGTACACAAGAAAAATAATATACATTGTATAAATCTTTAGTAAAAACCGCATTATAGAATCGAAATAATTCGTGTACTTTATAGTTTGTTCCTTTAAAAAAATGACTAAGGGTATTTTACTGGTACATTTATTATACCACCTTCATGAATGGCAAAATCAATGGTATATATTTTCACGTAATTTGTCAGAATTTCGGACATACATTTTCGGATACTTTTTCTCCATTTATATCCAGACCGATTGATGTTGCAGGAAAATATGATCCCTGATGTTAGTGAAGTATCTTGTAAACATGATTAAACAATTACATGAAGTTAAGTTATGTGTTGAAAAGTACATATACAAAAAACATAAAGAAGGAAAAAAACATTTAGTGTGTATAGACAGAATAGAATGTGTACATTATAATAACAGATGAGAAGGCATATAGACACATTAATATGTGCATACAGTTATAATTTTTAACTGTACGCCCTACAATTACACTACACAACCCGTGTGTTTTGCCGCGATTCTCGCATCACCATGATCGCTGCAAAGTAACAAATCGCAGTGATTCAGAGCGACAAGAAAAGTTGGGTGATGTCTCGGTGATTCATGGTGACTGTCGCGTAATGTATTTCGCTGTGAGGCAATCAGCGCGAATCACCGCAAACCGCCATAATTCACTTTTTTCACAGTGAAAATAAGTCGGCACCATGGAAATCGAGAATATGCATTCCGCAAACTACATTGTAAATAACCGAAATAATAAATATTAGGCCAATTGGGAATTGGCAAAAAATGACTCCGCAAACTGAACATCTGAAATTTTAAATTCTGCAATCCGGTACGAAGATGGTGATGATAAATTTTTGCAAATTATGTTTGTTTGTCATTTTTCATGTGTTAAGACATATATATGTGCTTCATAAAATTATGACACTTTGTAGTATTTTGCTCAAGTATTAAGTATATTAAGAAGATTTGTTTGGTTATAATATTTATTAGATTAAATTTGACTGCGTCCAAACATCTCAGGCGAAATGATGACCATCATGGTTTTTGATGGTTGACCATGGTATTTGATTGTCAGCTATCAAAAACTGTGGTATTTTAAAAATATTTTATTTTTGAAAGACCATCCAACTATCCCACCCAAGAATCTTCCCCCCTCATTTTTTTTTCATTTTTATTTCTTATTTTTGGAAGATAATGTAATAAATGACCACACCCTAACACTATACACCCCTCTCCACCCCACCTCTCCATCTTTTTTGATTCAAGTATAGAGATAAGTCCCTTCACCTTTAAAAAGAAAAATAGATGAGCGGTCTGCACCCGCAAGGTGGTGCTCTTGTTGTATTCGGCACAGTAAAACCACATAAGTAGTACAATTTTCATAAATAAGGTCCCAAACATGTTTTTGAATTGTTCACTTGGTAACATGGCAAATTTGCATTATTAGTTTTATATTTGTATTAAATGTATTTATCTGAAATAATGTTAATGAATCATCATAATTTATGATTGTGTTGGTGTGTTGACATCATGAAAACACATTTATGTATCGTTTTGTTGAAAAAAGCCGTATTATGTGTTAACAAAAATGTTAGATTCAAAATAATTTAAAGCACATACTTACCACTTTAGAAGTCAAAGTAGTTTTCTGCACAATAATTAGGTCAATGTAAAATTTGGGTCAAATGGGGTCAAAAACCTGGTCAGCAGCTTGAAGGTAACACAAAACTAGTACCACTTTATGACTTGGTCAAAAGTTTTATAGTGATAATATCATAACAATTTAAAGATCAAATCTAAGTCATGGG
This sequence comes from Dreissena polymorpha, assembly GCF_020536995.1. NCBI lineage: Eukaryota > Metazoa > Mollusca > Bivalvia > Myida > Dreissenidae > Dreissena > Dreissena polymorpha. The sequence continues at coordinate 180,780,008 of NC_068355.1, read as the reverse complement.
TATTCAAAACTTAGGTCACCCTGCGGAAAATGATATTCATATCACAATTAACAGGCTATATGTAAACAATATAATCAAAGGGACGTATTTTAAACTGTGTAATAAATGGACAGAGATGGTAACCACTGACTCCCGACAGAGTATTTCCAATTATTCGCTGTTTAATCAGTCAGCGCCCTCACACTACTTTGGGGGAAGGGGTCCGCAGCTCTTAGGAGGGGGAATTTTCGCGGCGTTTCCCTTTTAGGGGGATTTTTTTACTTACTCTCTCATTATAACATTTGTACATGTTTGCACTATATTCATTGCATTTTTCATAATTTAGTATGTTTGCAAAGATTAAATTGAAATAGAATTGAGATATAATAATCATGAGACACATCTTTCTATTAAAAAAATAAAATAAAATATTTTTTTTTTGTTTTTTTTTTAGGGGGAATTTTTCCGCCCAAAAGGGGAAAAAATAATACTTTTCAGGTGGGGGACTGCCGCCGAATTTCGGCGGCAGATTTAATAGATTGAGGGCCCTGTCAGTTGCATTGATTGTGCTGGTAGAGACTTGATTATTGGTGACTTTCTTATCCAACAACGATGAATCGATTGTATTCGATCATCGTGACATCACTAGTTATAATATGATAATATTCTGAACCCATTTACTATAATGATGATTTAACATGATTTAAATGATTTGATGTTTTGAATAACTTATGTATAGAATGTAATAATTGTGTATGCAAATGTGATTCTGACACTAGAACTTTAAATACGATTGTATCAAATGAAGCTGTCTACTTAGTATCAAATATTAATGATAAAAAATCTCTATTAGAAAGAAGCACTACCATTGAAAAAGATAATTGTTTTTCTAATGAAAATTGTAGTATTATTACAGAATCAACTTTGGATTTTAATTTCACTAATAGAGGATTACATATTGTGTGTTTAAACATTCATCACATATTACCAAAGATTGACGAAATCAAATATGTACTTTATAATTCGGATATTCACATATTAGGACTTATTGAAACATTTTTAAATGCTGAAATATTAGATAATGATATACAAATTTCAAATTATAATATTATTCGCCGTGACAGAAACAATCGAAAGGGTTGAGGCATATTAATTTATATTAAAGATAACATACCTTTCCAACATAGATTCGACTTAAACGTAAATTTTTTACAATCAGTTTGGATTGAAATAATGTTTCCTCAAACAAAATCATTCTTAATAAACTTTGTATACAGACCACCGGATTCTACAATTGAATGGATATCGACATATGAATCTAATTTTAAAAACGCTAATAACTTAATGGATACAGAATTTTATATATTAGGAGATTTTAACATAAATTTTCTTTCTGACAAAGATGTGTTCAGTAATAATAAATGGTCTTCTTTTGTGATCACAAATGGACTCCAACAAATGGTCAGGCAACCAACACGAATAACAAAAACATCAAACACTATAATTGATCATTTGTATACTAATCGTCCGGATCGAATCATGGAAATGTTTGTATCGTCCTATAGTATAAGTGACCACTTTCCAGTGTGTTTCACTCGAAAGACACGTTATAAACTATCTAAAAACACGCATTTAACAAAGGAATATAGGCAATTCAAAAATTTCAATGACTCAAACTTTCAAAATTATTTGTTAATGTCAAATGTAGAACATGTTGAAACAATAGCAGATCCAAATACTTCACTTATATAGTTATTTACTAAAGAAAATTAATGAAGCGCTAAACGTTCACGCACCATTAAAAACAAAACGAATAAAATCTGATCGTCTACCCAGTTGGTTTACAGCAGAAATAAGACAAGAAATCAAAATTCGCGATTGGTTAAAAAAGCAACATAAAATAGATGACTACAAGAAACAGCGAAATCGTGTAACATTCCTAATAAGAATAAGTAAAAGGCAGTTTTATAACCAATCGGTGAAGGAAAATGCAACAGTTCAGCATCTATGGAATACTCTTAATGCTTTAACAAAACCACAAACTTCACTTACTCTCCCAACAAAAATAAGGATAAATAATAAAGATATTGAAAATGTTGAAGATATTTTAGAAGAGTTTAACAATCATTTCATCAACATTTCCCATATTGTTTCGAAAAGACAATATGACCCAAACATTTATCAAACTTTCAAAACATTTTTAGACAAAAAAATAGGAATTCATGTATTTGACATTCCTCAGATTACGATATTTGACGTTCGGAAAATAATAGACTCTCTCAAAATATCTAAAGCTGCCGGAATAGACAATATTGGCGCTAAAATTCTCAGATATTGTGGGGATACCATTGTAGGTCCGATTACTTCTATTATTAATACCTGTATAAATGCTGGAATTTTTCCTGACCAGCTTAAAGATGCATATGTTTTGCCAATACATAAAGGTGCAGATAAAAGTGATCTTAACAATTATAGACCAATTTCTATTCTCCCAACAATTTCGAAGATATTTGAGAGACACATCACAAATCACCTAAAATCATATCTTGAAAAGCATGAACTACTCCACAGTTACCAATCTGGTTTCCGCCAAAATCATTCCTGTCAAACATCCTTGATTCGCCTTGTAGATTCTTGGTTACAGTATATTGATTCTGGTCGCATGGTTGGATCAATTTTTATGCCCCCCTTCGAAGAAGAGGGGGTATATTGCTTTGCTCATGTCGGTCTGTCGGTCAGTCTGTCGGTCCGTCCACCAGGTGGTTGTCAGACGATAACTCAAGAACACTTGGGCCTAGGATCATGAAACTTCATAGGTACATTGATCATGACTCGCAGATGACCCCTATTGATTTTGAGGTCACTAGGTCAAAGGTCAAGGTCACGGTGACCAGAAATAGTAAAATGGTTTTTGAATGATAACTCAAGAACGCATACGCCTAGGACCATGAAACTTCATGGGTAGATTGATCATGACTTGCAAATGACACCTATTGATTTTGAGGTCACTAGGTCAAAGGTTAAGGTCACGGTGACCCAAAATAGTAAAATGGTTTCCGGATGATAACTCAAGAACGCATACGCCTAGGATCATGAAACTTCATGGGTAGATTGATCATGACTCGCAGATGACCCCTATTGATTTTGAGGTCACTAGGTGAAAGGTCAAGGTCACGGTGACCCGAAATAGTAAAATGGTTTTTGAATGATAACTCAAGAACGCATACGCCTAGGACCATGAAACTTCATGGGTAGATTGATCATGACTTGCAGATGACCCCTGTTGATTTTGAGGTCACAAGGTCAAAGGTCAAGGTCACGGTGACCCGAAATAGTAAAATGATTTTCGGATGATAACTCAAGAACGCTTTTGCCTAGGATCATGACACTTCATAGGTACATTGATTGTGACCCCCAGATGACCCCTGATGATTTTCAGGTCACTAGGTCAAAGGTCAAGGTCACAGTGACAAAAATCGTATTCACACAATGGCTGCCACTACAACGGACAGCCCATATGGGGGGCATGCATGTTTTACAAACAGCCCTTGTCCTGGATCTCAGGAAAGCATTCGATTTAGTATATCATGACATTTTACTTGAAAAACTCAGCATGTACCATTTTTCTGACAATGCTCTTGCTTTGATGAAATCTTATCTTTTTAATAGAAGACAGTGTATTAAAATAGGTTCCAGAAAATCGTCGTTTCAATATATCAAAACTGGTGTACCACAAGGCTCTATACTTGGGCCAATTTTATTTCTTATTTACATTAATGACATCCCATCCTTCGTTAAAAACTCAACAATTGATCTTTACGCAGACGATTCAACATTACACGTATCGGATTATAACATTCATAATATACAATTACATTTGCAAAACGATTTGGACAGTATAGCAACATGGTGTTCCTTTAATAACATGTCAATTCATCCAAACAAAACTAAATGTATGCTTTTATCAAAAGCTCGTAGTTCTACTGACAATCTTAGACTTAATATTAATGGCATTATCCTTGAACAAACCAAAGAATTTAATTTACTAGGAGTTACGATTGATGAGCATCTTACATGGCAATCTCACATAAACAGTGTAAGTCGTAAACTTAACTTTAAACTGGCCTTATTAAAACGAATAAACTGTTTTATTAACTATGAAACAAAAACACTATTTTACAACTCATATATATTAATGGATTATGGATTATTGTTGCGCATTGTGGTGTTCAGCAACACAGTCACATTTACGTAAAAAACATTCGATACAAAAACAAGCTGCTAAAATAATACTGAACGAACCATATTCAATTCCTTCAGCTCCCTTATTCAAAGAACTAGGTTGGCATTGAATAACAGATGTACTTACCTATTGGATCTATTGTACATAAGTTTGTTATAGGCGCAATGCCCTCTTATTTCAATAATGTTATTCATATTTCAAATAGCAGTGTGTACGCTCTTAAATCCATCACGCACACTGATATTTCATCTATTCCGTTTAAAACAAATTATGGAAAACGAGCGTTTTTGTTTCGGTCACGAACCATATGGAATTCAATTCCAATAAGCATCCGACAAGTGTCTTCGAATACTACATTCAAAATAAATTAAAAAAAATACCTACTAACAAATCATTGATATATATATATGCTCATTTTGTTTTTAAATTTTTCTATGTAAATACTTTGTTGTGATGTGTCTGATGTGATTTATTTTGAAAGATTGATTTTTGTAAGATTGATTTTTGTATCAGATTTTGCATATTTTGTATTATCATACTCATCATCGTCATCATTATCATCGTCGTCGTCATCTTCATCGTCGGAATTGATAAGGAAGTCATTATATAGAGAATAATGGGTTGGTTTTGATTATAGATCAGGTTTATCATGCGAGGCTTAGAAAACAAAAAGCAAGAGCCTTGGCGAATGCTTTTTCGTTTTCGTGCCGAGCATGATGAACCTGATCTATAATCAACACTTATCTATTATTCTATTTACCCCACTTTTAATTTAGTAAACCTTTTTATTTAAACAGAATTAGTTTGACTGGATAATTTTGATGGATTTATGACGTCATTTTGTCGAAATATTGACGTCATTTCCTGCCGTTGATTATAGATGATATTTTATCAACGGGACTTGAATCAACCGAATTAGCTGTTAAAGTGGGATAAAACATTTAACTGTATAGTTAATTTTCATTTTTCTTTTGTATGTTCGTATGCATGTTTCAATATGTATACTTGTGTTTTGTTACTGAAGACCACATTGTAAAAAAGAAATTATTTCTTAATGTGAATTCTTCATGAAATAAAGTTATTATTATTATTATTATTATTATTATTATTATTATTATAACAGAAGTGCATAATTCTGTGTCATCTAAAACATATTTAAGTGGCTAAGTAACACTAAAATGATAAGATTAACTCTTTTATGTATGTAACTAGTCAATTATGATCCTGGATAATGCCACATTCCACATCCCTGAGGGATCTCATGCTTTGAAACATTTAAATAGCCAAAGACTACTTATAACGTGTTATATTCTGCAAAGACTTTTTATGCCCCCCTTCGAAGAAGAGGGGTATATTGCTTTGCTCATGTCGGTCTGTCGGTCGGTCTGTCGGTCAGTTGGTCTGTCGGTCGGTCCGTCCACCAGGTGGTTGTCAGACGATAACTCAAGAACGCTTGGGCCTAGGATCATGAAACTTCATAGGTACATTCATCATGACTCGCAGATGACCCCTATTGATTTTGAGGTCACTAGGTCAAAGGTCAAGGTCACGGTGACCAGAAATAGTAAAATGGTTTTTGAATGATAACTCAAGAACGCATACGTCAAGGATCATGAAACTTTATGGGTAGATTGATCATGACTTTGAGATGACCCCTATTGATTTTGAGGTCAAAGGTCAAGGTTACCCGAAATACTAAAATGGTTTCCGGATGATAACTCAAGAACGCATACGCCTAGGATCATGAAACTTCATGGGTAGATTGATCATGACTCGCAGATGACCCCTATTGATTTTGAGGTCACTAGGTCAAAGGTCAAGGTCACGGTGACCCGAAATAGTAAAATGGTTTTCGGATGATAACTCAAGAACGCATACACCTAGGATCATGAAACTTCATAGGTAGATTGATCATGACTTGCAGATGACCCCTATTGATTTTGAGGTAACAAGGTCAAAGGTCAAGGTCTCGGTGACCTGAAATAGTAAAATGGTTTTCGGATGATAACTCAAGAACGCTTTTGCCTAGGATCATGACACTTCATAGGTACATTGATTGTTACCCGCAGATGACCCCTATTGATTTTCAGGTCACTAGGTCAAAGGTCAAGGTCACAGTGACAAAAATCGTATTCACACAATGGCTGCCACTACAATGGACAGCCCATATGGGGGGCATGCATGTTTTACAAACAGCCCTTGTTACTTAGGTTTTTGTGTCGCCTGACTATGGTCAGGGGACATATATGTGTTAATTGCGTTGTCTGCATCTGCGGCGTCACACTTTTCGAAAAAGGCTCACAACTTCTGTGTCCCTTCAGATATTGCTTTCATATTTGGTATGCATGTGTATCTGGACATCACCTTTCCATGCACATACAATTTTAACCCCTGTGACCTTGGCCTTGAACTTTAGGTCAGTGTTCAGGTTTCAAAATCTGCGACTGTGATTCCAAAAAGGCTCATAACTTCTGTTTCCCATCAGATATTGATTTCATATTTGGTATGCATGTCTATCTTGACAACACCTTTCCGTGGGCATACAATTTTTTTACCCCTCTGACCTTGAACTTGAGGTCAGTGTTCAGGTTTCCAAATCTGCAATTGTTTATTGGCGTCACTTGGTCGTTCACTCTGCATAGGCTTGATTTGTGGTAATGTACTTTCACATCTCTGTCATCAAAACATTTTGATCGTTTCATTAGATCAATATTGCATTTGTCTGCAGACTGGTTGACATGAAATTGTGACTTGTACAATGGTTAAATTACCCGTTTCAGACGAGTCGGTGAAAGGAATTTTACACCCTTATATTCCTTGTAAATAGTATTAGTTATTAGACACCATACAGTTTTGCTGCAGCAAAATATAATATTGCATTGTTTCTCCCAGTTTTATTGTACCGGCCAATTGCATGACCAGTACAAAAAAACGTAGCACACCCAATGGGAGTGGTGTTCATTGTTGTTGTAAATATACTTTCCTTGTCAGGTGCTTATTAACAATTGGACTATATAATGAAATATACTTTCCTTGTCAGATGCTTATGAATAATTGGACTTTACAATGAAACATACTTTCCTTGTCAGGTGCTTATGAATAATAAGACTATAAAATGACACAAGTTAGTAAAAATGACTTTGCACTTTTATCAAGTGGAATTACATTCCTTACTTTCTTATTGATATCTTCCTTTAGTTTTTTTGTCAAACATGATTGTTCAAAATTTTAAAGCATTATAATCAAGTGAAAAACTGTGTTGACAACTTTTGCCATTCTTATACTCTGTTGCAAAATTTGAAGTCACATCACAATACATTTAGTATTAAATTTTAATTTTTGGTGAATTTTGAATCAACAAATTGAAATATGACTATTACTATATCTTAATATGCATACCGTTCTAAATCAAGTAACGGTTGAATTTAAAGTTGATACAAGTTCACATACTTTAGTGAACCTATCTGTTTGTATACATTTGAAATCAATCAGACTATGTAACCATTTGCTAATTTTACTACAAAAGTATAAACCAATAATCGGTCAACTTAATATGTGATGTATTTTCAAGCTGCAACTGTTGAAATAATATATGATCTGAGGAGCTTAAATGTCAATTTCGACCCTATACCACAATCAGGAGCAAAGTGAAAATGGCTGAGTAATTGCATGCATGGCCAATAACCCTTTCTGAGTAATTGCATGCATGGCCAATAATTAACCCTTTCCCACTGAGAAGCAAAGTGAAAATGTGCTTACAGCATAAATCCATAACAGCCTTCCATTAACTGGCAGTCTGTTCAGGTTTTATGCTGTTTGCTGCTCATTAGTATCTAAGTGTTTAAAATGAAGCCTTACACACTTGAATTAAGTTAGAAAGGTATTTAATTAAATGTAACTTTCTAAGGGACTACAAACATGTCAAAATACGTATGTTAGTGGTGAAGGGTTCAATGTCAAATTAGACCCTATACCACAGTGGTGATTAAATACCCCACATTGAAGGTGAAATCAGTGAACTGTAACAAACAAGGATGTTTGTTTGCCCCTGGGCTAGGTCCGTATTAATGGTACATAATTATACAGGTAGTTGTCCATCAACTCTGTTCTATTATACATGTATGTGACAATTTTACTGCAAAAGAATCAATTCATGGGCAGTTTTTGGTTTCAGTTATTGAATATGAAGTTACAATATATGAACAATTAGAAAAAAAAACTAAAAAGATGAACTGCTCCTTTAAATACACAACATGTAGGTTATCATCTTTCTCTTAAAGCCAAAAAATAACGACCTCTGAAAAAATAAATGTAACCGGTGTTAAGGGTTCAGTTATGGATTAATCATCAATAAAAATAAATAATTATAAAGCTTTTCTAAAGCTTTTCATTGCAAATATGTGTATTTCTAGCTTAGTGGTACATGTTACTCCAGATAGATAAATTAGAGGAATATAATTTCTACAATTTCCAATGCGGGAAATGTGGTCTTGACAAGTCTGAATGGAAGCTTCAATACGTAGAATTACCAAAATTACCCAAATCCCCCATATAGAAAATAATTTATTTCAGAAACTGGAAAGGTTATATAAGCCATATTAAGTATGAATTATATCATGTGTGTATGTAAAGTAATAGGGAATATTGGTATTTGTGTAACTTAACGAAATCAACGTTATAAATCACTTTTAATTCAGAAACAAGCGAAAACTATTTTATGTTATTATTTCAATAAAAACGTATCAATGCCACCGTTTTGTTGGTCTGCACTTTTATACATAATACATGTACCATGGGGTATTTCGGTACCCGCTGGGCGTCAGAAAGCGTGTAAAACGAAATTCCAGTTATAAAGCGTTATTCGTGTCAAATACATGTGGACAAAATGTTTCTTTAGTATTTTCGTAAAAAACATGGGTAAATTCCAGTTTAGAGGTATTAATTTATTACTAAAACCACCATTACACGTAGTAACAGGTTAGATTTCGGTCAGGGCGCAAGCGTTTGGAAGCATGTTTTAAGTACAGAAATACCCGGGATTGATAGCTAATGTTCTTATAAGTAAATATATTTTGCATTTGCATTATAAATATGTTACACAAACCTCTTTTACAAGTGTTATAGGGTGTGAGAAAAGTCCATAAAATCATCTGGAAAATCTCGTAATCAATAGGCAATCTGTAGACAAAGAACCCACTTTGATGTTAGCTTATCTAGGTTTTCTAACTTTTCTAACCGCTAAGCCACGTGACTAAGTGGGAGGAGCTATCATGCAACGTCCAGGGGAGATGTCAATTGCGGCTGCAGAATACCACAAGACCAGGTCAGCTGGTGGTCCATACCCGTAGCCAAGGGGGGTGCGTTGGGTGCGTTCGTACTCAACATTTTTTGACGAGTAAATAAAGTTTGTACTGCAAGTTGCACCCAACTAATGAAGCAAGGGGTTCAATCTCCAACGAAACGAAAAGCTTTGTTGGATCTGTGTAAAACAGCTAACACATGCAGCGACCGCTTCTAAATTACTAGTCTTGGTTCCGTCCGTTTTCGAGTCGGCCTATCGTTATGCCATCATGGAACTGTGGGAGGCATATGAGGATGACTTACTCTCACATACCCTGCTAGAGGAAGAGAATACTTGATGGAAGCAGCTCTTCTCTTCAGACTAATGTCGAGTCACTGGTTAATAATTATGCATTATACCATGATTTATAACAATTACACAGTGTGCACATCATTTTCGACAGACTGCGTTGTCTTTTTGTTATATCCTCGAACAACCATTTTCGGATCACCTCAAGAGTTTAACAGCAAAAAATAACAGAAATGCTCATGACAGGATCATTGTTTTGCTGTGTTGCACGAAAACCAATTCGTGTCTACAAAGTAATGTAGTTTTTTGTAGTTTACCAACACTTTATGGCAAATAATCTGATCCAAATACAAAACTTTCCACAATGTTTTAATTATGTCAAACTTGACACTGGGAAATAAGTCCCTCTCGTTGACAGTTGTTTTAATAAATTTAAAACATTTAAACATATGATCAGGTGGACGTATATGTTTAATTTTCCTTAACTGTGACAGATCATAACCCTTTCCCTGATAGAATCCCGAGTCTAATGATTCCCCTATACATGTGTTTATTACCGTCTTAATCAATTACTGCATACATGTGAATTTTTCTGTCTCTATCCATTACCCGATAATCCCGTATATTCCCAATGTCCATTTTCAAATGCAAATTCTGATTGATATTGACGACAAAAGTGCTCAAGAAAACTCATAAACACAAACGTCCGTCATTTTTCTAAAGTATCAAATAAATTTCAGCATATGTTTCTATTTAAAGATTTGATGAAATAGGTGTCCAATCGGGACAATGGTATTCAAACTAGCGTAAATAACATAATGTGGTGTGCGCGCATCGTGTACAGTTAATATTCTGTTACAAATTGTAGCCAGAAATAAATACATGTATATGCCCATGATATTTTTATGCCCCCCTTTGAAGAAGAGGGGGTATATTGCTTTGCTCATATTGGTCTGTCTGTCGGTCGGTCTGTCGGTCTGTCCATCCACCAGGTGGTTGTCAGACGATAACTCAAGAACGCTTGGGCCTAGGATCATGAAACTTCATAGGTACATTGATCATGACTCGCAGATGACCCCTATTGATTTTGAGGTCACTAGGTCAAAGGTCAAGGTCACGGTGACCCGAAATAGTAAAATGGTTTTCGAATGATAACTCGAGAACGCATACGCCTAGGATCATGAAACTTCATAGGTAGATTGATCATGACTTGCAGATGACCCCTATTGATTTTGAGGTCACAAGGTCAAAGGTAAAGGTCACAGTGACCCGAAATAGTAAAATGATTTTCGGATGATAACTCAACAACGCTTTTGCCTAGGATCATGACACTTCATAGGTAGATTGATCATGACTCGCAGATGACCCCTATTGATTTTCAGGTCACTAGGTCAAAGGTCAAGGTCACAGTGACAAAAATCGTATTCACACAATGGCTGCCACTACAACGGACAGCCCATATGGGGGCATGCATGTTTTACAAACAGCCCTTGTTTATATTTCGTGTTGTCTGTGTATGTTTGTTTGGTTCTCATTTGTTTTTAGCAAATCTCATGAAAAAAAAATATATCGTAATGGTAAATGTTTAAACCAAGTCCCCTTTCCGAGATCATACACGAGAATTACTTCGATGTTAACTGACATGTATAATACTTGTTTTGACAGACGATACGTGCTAATGTAAAGTTTGTGTTTGGTGATACACAGGATATTGGATTTTTGGTGCTTGATTGAGCAATACAACAAAGACGCAGTAGGCGGTTTCCAGTAAGCTTTTTGTACTGACCAACATAATAATTAATATTGCATGTGCTTATCTAACATTTAGGGATAAAAAACACGGGTCCTAGACACTTTGTGCTTGTTTGGGCCATAAAACGCAATCCTGGTGGCTATTTTCAGTAGCACATGCGTTCAGAAACTAAGGAGTTTCGGTAATAAAGCACAGAGATTATGATCTTAAAGCTGCATGGAGTCTGAAATAAAACAAAATGCCGACAAATTGAAAGATTAATCGTTACAATTCAATATTTTAAGGTGGGGTTCTCACTGCATTTCTTGTTGCATTCGCATACGCTTGTATTACTTGTTATGACTTATATCCTCGTATTATTTATTAGAATACAGACTTAAAATTTATATGGTTGGAATGAGAATTTTTTTCTCTACAATATTTACATTGACATAAATGATGTGAAATGCAAGGAACTAAGTGAAAATTAAGCCTAAACAAGACAGGTGTAACAGTCGAGAATGTTTCCATTATTTTCCCAATAACCCTATTGAGATGGTTTAGTCAGGCTTATCAGCTGTATATGGAGTCACTGTTATCAGAACAGTAGGACTGGTACGTATTGGCCTGGAGTGGCAGATCAGATAAAAGGTCTTTCAGGGAAAGGGTTAAGCATAATGGGCAAATACATCCATCTTTGCGCTTCAACGTCCTGGTAAACATTGTTTAGGACTTTGAGACCATAGGGCCAGAAGTTTGAGGTTATAGGGTCTCTATGAAGCCTGAAAGCTATCGTCAACCACAAACAACGAAAAAAGAAAAGTTATAAAATAAAGTTTTTTTTTTTTTACAATAAATAGTATATATTGATTAAAATATCACGACTGGCAGGCTTCGACACTAACGGTGGTCCGGGGACCCGAGGCCCCCAGATTTTGGCGTGGACCACCAGTTCTTTCCAGCTGGGTGGTCATCCGGGAACCCTAAATTTATAGAACCACTTTGTCTTGATTGACCATTTGAATTTTCTAAAGTGGCTCCAATTTATTAAATGCGGTGAATTAAAAAAAAACGGTAAAATCTTATCCGAAAATGTACTGCGAATCGAAAGCACGCGACTGAGCATTAGCGGCCAGCGTCTGTCAGTTGTAAATATTGATTTTCGACGATGTAAGCGACCTACAGTGCAGAGAGCATATTGAAATCACTGAAGCGTGTAAGTGTTACAAACGGTGTTTTTATTGCCATTGTCAAGTTTTATGGGGGTTATTATCGGATTAATGGCTCATTTATAATATTGAGCAAAAAAAATAAGTAACACTGGGATAAACTGCCACGACGATCAATAATTATAATAATTATTAGGGCCGCTATTTCTTTAATCAAAACCATAGGCGATAGGGCTGGCAAAAGCATTTATTTCTCCACAAAAATACATAAACACTTTTTTCTACAGGTATTTGTGAGCATTTCTGTTTAATAGTTCCATTATTATAATGACCTTGGATGGATATAATTTGATTTAGATACCAACAATTTCTGAAATAATAAGTATATCGATCACTCAATGTACTATATTCCAGATATGTTAAAATTCGGACATTTAAAGATAGTGACATGTATGTGTTGGTTTGTATTTAATAGTTTGTAAAAAAAATATGCTTTATGTTATTTCAGGCAACTAGAATGGATGGTGGTAATCTGGGCGTTTCTGTCAGGAAATAGGCGTGAAAAACTATAATTTAATTGATCCAGGAAATAATCCACCACTAACAGAAAACGTTTTAACAACAGTAGCTGATGTATGACATGTCCAAATGACCATCCACCACTAACAGAAAACGTTTTAACAACAGAAGCTGATGTATGACATGTCCAAATGACCATATATAACTGTTTTACAAATTAAGTGAGATAATTTATTTTCTTATGTTTTATATTTCTTTTTCCCTTTCAAATGATGTTAATTGGCGTGATTCTATGTTTAAATAATAAATTTTGAAACATTTAGGCAGCATACTGTTTAATACATTGAAGTCAACATTGTTATAATATTTTGGTTGTTGTTTATCAAGTTGAAAAAAATGTTATTTGTATACAAATAAAGCTTATTAAGACTTATGAAGGTATGACTTATGAAGGTACTTATTGTTTTTTTTTATGTAATAATAGACTTTTTAAAGTGATAATATAGGCAATGACATTATTTTAGTCAGGTTTCTTTAAATGATTGTTCTTATTAATAAGGTTGGAATAATCGACAGTGTTCCCGGGGCGAAAAAGTTGCGACAACTTTTGTTGGGCCAGTGAAATCTCTGAATCCGCATAATTACCTTTTACTTCTTATAAGTTTATAATAAGAACTTCCGAAACCCTAAGTACTGGCCGCGAACACAGGCACTCGGCATAAGACCTCTGAATTGCTGATTTCGGCATACCAGCCGAAGCTCACTTCTCGATCAATGTTCAACCGATTTGCACAATTCTGGTATCAAACAACACAGAAGACTATATACTAAATAAATAAATCGATGGAAGTTCTCCTGTCCTAAGTCTTCCGTAAAGCAGTCATCAAAAATCAAACTTGCAACAACATTTTAGAATCGATCTGATTACCACGAAAATACATAACAAATGTACATAATTCGGCTGTACTAAAATGTGTACTAGTATGCTTCTTGTTCTTATTTGCCCTTACGCTGAGAGTAGCTGTGTGTTGAAACAAGAGGAAACCCTAGTTTGGGTGAGGGCCACCAAAAGTTGAAAGTAGGGTTCCCTCCGGGTACCCTGTCAAAAAAGTTAGTGTCAAGGCCTGACTGGTGTATTACATTACTGGAAAAAAAGTTCATATTTTCAATTTTAAGTATATTCGGTAATAAAATTTTGTGATGTTAAATCAAAAGTACAACACAAACATAGGTGGCATTACAATACATACATTTTAAATGACGCAAGTAGATTGATATTTTTAAATATGAAATATATACAATTCACCACGCATGCACAATTTGCATTCCTGGGTTTAACACGTGACGATGATGATAAATCTACTTGCGTTATTTAAAGTTAACTTGTAGCTATCTGGTGGACATACCCAGTACAATCTTATTACAGAATTTACTGAAAATATGTAAACTTAATAACCTTTTCAAGTAATGTCATATACCAGTCATGATATTTTAATCAATATAAACTAATAATTGTAACAAATACGGTATTTTATAACTTTTCTTTTTTCGTCGTTTGTAGTTGACAGTCCCTTTAACTGTTATATGTTTCTGAAAAAGAATATTATTTGTTAAAAATAGTCTAAAAAATAATTTGGGATTCGAACCCAAAACCACCAATGAGTCATCTAATGATACCGGCCTGGGTTGCTCTATCAGTTACCTGACCTTTTGAAAAATATATAGGAAAACTGCAATGCTGTATGATAACTTTGCTTAGGAAAATTTTACAAAGAATTACTTTTAATTGAAATAATGTAATATAGAACAGTATATTATCAGTTCAAAAGCGCACATGATGTAATGTTTGAAAAGCCCACAAAAGTTTCTGTTTGTAAAATGGTGCTAATTTACCGACTGTTTAGTTGAGATAAAATCACCTTATTTGGCACAAATCTGTTAGAAATATATATGGCTCAAATACCAACTGCGAATAATAGCAACAGAACAGTCCTTGTAACTAAATAACTTCAATATCTTTTATAAGTATGGTTATGAACTCGAGTATTTGACTGCGCAGGTTGTTGTTTTGAAAAGTTTGGTATCTGAGTACATGCCAACCAATGGTGTGTTTGTTCCTCAATGGCAATCGTCCAATTAAATAATAGCAGTTACTTGTTTTGTCCTCATTTTTAATAAAAATACGAGTAGCCGTCAATGTTGACACTTGCTATGTACACACAAAACAGTGACGCCATTGGTTACTTGGATACATTTGGTGATGACGTCATCGAACGGGGAACTCCTGGAATGAAGACAAATGTTTTACACGAAGAATGCTGATGCGTTATTCGAAATATAATCACAATAAATACACAGAATAATTTTAGAATATTTCAAAGCCGTAAATTTGATCATTTTTCTCTATTTTATTATTATGATGAGTCAGGACACGCCGGTTATTTACGTGGAACATTTCCAGTTGCGGTTTCCGGTTCGGATATTGCGCGCGCAGATACCAAACTTTTCACAACAACAACCTACATAGTCAAATACACATCTGACCGTATAGCTCGCTAAAAAATGCAATATTTAGTTTATTACCCCATGCTTAAAATTTAATATTGACAACAATGTTGAAGTAGTTTTTAGCAACAAATAAAATACACCAATTCCCCAAGCTGAAGACTTAACATCACCGATTTTCCCAATTTTAGCTTTGTCATGCTTATTTTCCCCAAATGACCTGGTACCAGTACTTTTCCAAAATGGTCAAACAAATTGCTGTTTCAATTTAAAAATGGCCATAACTCTGTCATTGCCAAAATGGTTAGAGTAGCGCTTTGTCCTGAACCATCCTCAATATATACACACATGCCAAGTTTTTTCATTGAAATCTGCACCAGCAGTACCAAGATGCTGCTCCAAACACACAATTGTGCTTATTTGCAAGTAAAACAAAGGCCATTACTCTGTTATGTGCTCATAGATTGCAACAGCATTTGATGCACATCATTCTCTTTCGATATGTAAACTCGTATCAAGTTTCCATGAAATCAGTCCAAGCAGATATGAGATATTCCAGACACTAAAGTGTTTTGGATAGAAAATGCCAAAACTATATACCTCTGCCAATGGCGATGGATAATAACATTAAGACAAGAGAACCTAGTTGTTCAATTTTGATTTCAATAATATTATGTAAACAAACTATTATAATAACATGCTAGATGAACACCTGGCCATGTATAAAAGAATATGCATAATTTAAAACCCCAACATCATAAAATATAACATTAAACTGCATCATGATTCAAAAGACCATTTCAACCTCTATAATATTAATAAGAATTTGCTTGGATTGCTTGGGTCTTCACACATAAAATCTATTTTCAGATGAACATTGAGTAAAACATTTTAATTTTAGAGCAGGCATAGGAAAGTACATGTACTTTGTACTTTAAGTATACTTATTCATGACGTGCCCATGAAGTTCCACGCTTAATTTCACAATACTATAAATGAGTATAAATTTAATAGAGGTTTGAATTGGTATTTTTTTACAAAAAGTACTATTAATATTGATGCTGGATAAAACTGTTGGACAATTTGGAATATGCATTGTTTAAATAAATGTCTATATTTAAATTGCCCTTTTTATGTGAGAATAACTGTAAAAATGCCCATTTCATAGTTCTGACAAAAGAACAAGATGAATAAATAATGATTAATAAAACAGTACATTTGGATTTCATTTCGTATAATAAGGATTATTTTGATCTATTTTGTTATTATTTACATAATAATTCAATAAGTTATATAACATCATTAAATAAAGTAATAAATCTGTAACAACCATTTATCCACTTAAATGTTAAACAGTTTTGAACAATATGGCTTAAAAAGCTCTGTTAATAATAACTTTTTTTCTGATTTTTGTGTAGAATACAGACTGAAAAATTCAACAAACATATAATTCTTGAGGATTATACACTTATGATGCTATGTTCACCATTCTACTCCTCGTCCTGGAACAAATAGTTGCCAGCAAGACTGGCGTTCTGGCGATAGGCAGCATGTCGCTTATAACGCTTTGTGTCCTCCACATATACCACCTGATCGTGGGACAATTCTACTTTGTTATAAAGCATAAATAAAATGCTTCACTTAAAACATTTTGTGATACAGTGGTTCATGATTTTGAGTTATTAATAAAGCATCAAAAGAGATTCATGTATGACTTTTTTCCCAAACCTGCTTACCTTATAGGAGAACATTTTATGCCTGAACAGGTGGTCTACTAAGTACTCCTAAAACAAAACAGATTTCTTTGCAAATAATTTTATTTTCACAAGTTAGATCATTTAGCTCATTCATATTTGTTTGATCACAGTTGATGCACAGAAGACACACTGGTCAGCCAAGGAATCATGTTCTGTGAATAGCAAGAATGTTACTTGAGCCAGGGAATCATGTTCTGTGAATAGCAAGAATGTTGAGCCAGGGAATCATGTTCTGTGAATAGCAAGAATGTTACTTGAGCCAGGGAATCATGTTCTGTGAATAGCAAGAATGTTGAGCCAGGGAATCATGTTCTGTGAATAGCAAGAATGTTACTTGAGCCAGTCACTGAAACTGTACTAGCCTCATTGTTGTCTAGGTGGAAGTGACTGGGGTTGAAATAGTTGTCTAGTGGGCAGCAGAAATGGAATCCTAGCCGGACACTGGACATGTGCTGACATCCAATTTTATTTGTCAAGGTGGGAGTGACTGTGGATGGAATAGTTGTCTAGTGAGCAATAACAATGGAACTCAAGTCAGACAATTAACATGTACTAACCTCCCTCCTGTTGAGGTGGAACTGTTTGTGCCTTTATTAGTTGTCTAGTGAGCAACATAAATGGAACTCTAGCCAGACGCTAAACAAGTACTGACATCCAATTTGTCTAGATGGAAATGACTGTGGTTGGAATAGTTGTTTAGTGTGTAGTGGAAATAGAACTTCAGTTAAACAGTGGACCTGTATTGACCTCACTCCAGTTTGGGTGGAAGTGCCTGTGCTTGGGATAGCTGTCCAGTCAAGAATTACAAGCCAAATCTTGTCAGGTAAGATTACATAGATATCAATAACAGCCGCAGCCTCAGTGGCATGCAGCCCAATCACAGATTGCGTGCTCAACTGAGGTTAAGTTCTTAGATGTGTGCTATTGTGATCAGTCACTGTCTGCTGTTAAATGTGTGTTGCCTGTCATGTTTTGGTAACACAGGAAAGAAGTTTAAAAAAACTAGACATGCGTTCTGAGTTCTCACCCATTTGAGAAACAATCCATATGTGATACTGTGTGTTGTAAATTTGTGTTGAACATTGTAATTTTAGACAAATATTCATTTCAGTGTTGTTAGTTGCAAGTTGGTCTTAGCAATTATCAAGTTAGGGAGTTCAGGGGGGTAAAGATATTTCATTTATATGTATTTAAGACTGTAATTTTCATGTAGAGCTATTCTTAACTAGCACAACAGTACAAAAAATTTGAAAATCGACCAACAACTCTCCGAGTTATGGGATTTTAAGTAAGTTGAGGGTACGCATATTTTGGTGACAAAAAAAACCTTTTCTTCATTAACGCATATGCTTCCATTATGGCACCAAAATAGACAAAAACACACATAATTTATGCTGTATTTGTCCATATTTTACTTAAAAACCTATCTAAATATTAAAAAGTTATATACCAAAATGTTTGTCGAGTTCGGCCGCATCAGTTTATTTACCCTAAAATGAAAAAAATAAAATGGCGTCCAAGATGGCCGCCAAAATGGCCACCACCGAAAGAATTTTTGTAAAAAAGACGCTATTTGTGCAATCAAATCAATTTTTTTCCTCCAAACAATGATGGATGAACAAGATTTGAATGTTTTAAGTTATTTAATGAAATTCAAAGTTTTAAGCAAAAATAGTCTGAATAGGGCAGATGGCCGCCTTTTTTTAAATGGCGGCTATCTTGGATTTTACGCGAATCATGATCTTGTTTGAATATAGCCATGTGACATATCAAATTAAAGGAAATTTAAAAAGGTTTTCAAGTATACTATTCAAAATGACATTGTACCCTTAACACTCATGAAAACAGACAGTTTACACACACATTCAACTTTCAACAATATCCAAAAATCACAATGTCGGTATTCAGTACAATATTTTTCAAAGATAAAAATTACAATATATCAAATCACAATAATATTATTTTTTTATCTTTTTCTTTTTTTTATATCAATTGTATTTCTTTTTTGTGTGTGTTTTTTTTTATTTCTATTTCTTTTTTTTGCATTCATTCAGTATTTTTTTTTTACAATTAACATATTCTTTTACATGTATAATCATACTTGTACTGTAGTACAGTAAAATGTTGCTATTAACATCATAATTTTGCATTCATAAACCAAGACTTCCAAATTCTTATAATAAGTTCACATACTTATGAAATATATAATTTGTCTTAGTAGCAACATTTTACTGTGCTCATTATAGCATAGTATACAACTACTAGTACTACTGCAATATTAGGTCTCCATTTTTTAAATCTACCAACAAGGAAAAAAACCACACTTCCTCATCCGACTCTAAGTATCTAATTGTGTACTCAGTTTTCATAACATCTTCTGTCCTCTCCTTTACTGAATCCACTACACCATCAAACCATTCAGTTCTCGAGGTTACTTTCAGTTTGTGTCTAACTGACTTTCCTACCAGCATATCTGGCTCCTTCAGAAATTTTGAAAGATTATCTTGTGAATTTTTCACAGTAACCTTTTGCCGAGTCTTGGACAATTTTTCAAACACTTCACTTTTCTTCGCATCAATTTCTGTAAGCATATCATTCAATGGTTTGTACAACAAACCAGACTCCTTTTCGATTTCCTGATCCGCACCATGGTTAAGTTTTAAAATACACCTGAGATTTTCTTTTAATTCAGTTATTGAATATTTCACTCCTTTGGCGCTTTCCTGAAAAAGCTCTCTTGACCCTCTGCTTTTCAGGACATTCTTGTGAAATTTGATCTGTATCAAGATTGCCTCCTTTACTTTCTTATCCTTTTGATTTTCATTTCTCTCACTTTTTTCAATTTCGCTGATTCTTTGGGTCATATTTTCAACACTCCAAAGTCCACCTGCTTTTGTCAGGTCATTTGTAGCTTTAACTTTTGTGTTGATCTCCTTGGCTTCTTTTGATTCGATTGCTTTCTTCTTATTTTCAAGTTTCTTCTCAATTTCCTGCTGGAGCTTAACTTGTGTTTCGTTGAATTTTTCCTTAACTTTGGGTGCTAGTTCTCTTGCGCCATTTAATATTTCATCTTTTTCATTGTCTGTCAGAGTTGAAATCCACTGAAATGGCCTATTCTTTTGACACATTGTTGTGGTTTCAAGTGTCAGGGCTGACGCAGATGGCTTTTCTCGCAACAGGTTATCTAAAACAGCCATATCCCGCTCGGATATGGTGTTTGTCTTCGGGACATTCTCGGTTGACCTTTTAACCTCTTCAGTGGGGTCCCAATATTTCCCCCCGGGTAGCTGTGTTGCACCTTGTCATTCCAATATGATTAGCATTTCCACACTGACCAGCTCGACAGCCATCTGAGTCAATGAGTCAAAGACTGAATCCGAAGTTGGTGCAAACAGGGCATCATAGAGCACATCTTTCTTTATTTCCAGATTCTGGAAGACTGGTCGTCCCTCCAACACCTCACTCCCATCTTTGGCCCATTGTTCCAATGTTATACGCATTTGGAGCAGATGCTGATTGATATCTAGAATTGAGCCATCCTGTTCAAGGAGTTTCCAAAATGGGCCTGTCACTAGCTTATCTAGCATCCCCATGGCTCTGCATCCTTATAGATAAACAGGCTCTTGCACATCGAAGTAAACCGACTGTAAGAGCTGGTTTCTGTCCGGCCAGTCTTTCAAGAAGCCTTTGATGTCGTCTTTGTGGTAAAATACCGCTGCACAGTCATGAAACGCAATGTTAATGCGGTGCCCATGAAAAGTTACAATTTTATTGTTCCTACCGCGGCCCTTCAGATACATTTTCCAATAACTCGCCACGCCAGCTTTATCGGACCCTCTTCTCGTCAGAGCTTTAGCAGCAGTTCTTGCAAGTCTGTATGTCCCAGAACCACTTTCCTTCTTAAAACAAAGGACAAAGGACCCCTATTGATTTTCAGGTCACTAGGTCGAAGTTCAAGGTAATGGTGACTCAACTTAGAAAAACGGTTTCCGGATGATAACTCAAGAACGCTTATGCCTAGGATCATGAAACTTCATTGGTACATTGATCATGAGTCGCAGATGACCCCTATTGACATTCAGGTCACTAGGTCAAAGGTAAAGGTCACGGTGACTTGACACAGTAAAATGGTTTCCGGATGATAACTCAAGAATGCTTACGCCTAGGATCATGAAACTTCATAGGTACATTGATCATGACTCGCAGTTGACCCCTATTAATTTTCAGGTCACTAGGTAAAAGGTCAAGGTCACAGTGCCAAAAAACGTATTCACACAATGGCTGCCACTACAACTGACAGCCCATATGGGGAGCATGCATGCTTTACAAACAGCCCTTGTTTCCATCGGAAATGGGGCTGATACCAGACCCAATTTTGAATGAATAAAAAACCTGATGTGTGTCTCGAAGATATTCCATGTACTCATGTTTAATAACTACTTGGTGGATCTATCTCAAGCTTAAACAGTTGAATAACTTAAATATGTAGATGATTGTTAAGATTTTTAACTGAAACTCTTTTTGGCAGAATCATGGTCCTTACTATCCCCCGCCAAGGCAGAGGGATATTGAAATGGCGTTTTTCGTCCGTCCGTTGTCTGCCAGTCCGTCCGTTCTCACGAATGATACATTGTGCAACTTTTTTTATGCCTAGATATACATTGTGTGTCTTAATTTCATTGTGCGACTAGTCGCACAATACATTTGCCCAAAGTTCGTCAAAATGTGTCTTGTGCAACTTTAAACCTATCTGGAGAAGTCGCACAACGTTTTTGTCCAAAGTGTGTCCAAAGGATGTCCATGTAAAACTGTCTATGCGATGGACGAGACCGTAACTTTTATTTTTGCAAGTGTCCGTGAAAGTTTGAGCGTCTATATTTGAGGCAATTAGAAGCCTGTTTATAAAAAAGACGAGCCAATGAACACCAGGCTTTCTAATCGACGCATGCCCGTGCACCTGTGTTCTCCCGCATGATGGACATGTGGCTTTTGTGTGTAGTGGGACTGTTTTAAACGTCGCAGAAACCAACATAACGGATTTACATTTTATAGAACCATATGTGAGGTAAGTTTCGTATGTTTTCTTTCTATATGTATAATCCATTTAGATGTTTTCTTTTTGTGAATGACTTAAGGCACCCAGTTGAAGCAATGAAAACAGGAATAAATAAGGTCATTTTGAAATGTTTTATTGGCCACACAGTGATCGGGAAAAACAATATTTAATTTGTGTCTCATTTTTTTACATCCAATATGCCATAAGCACAACTAATTTTAAAAGAGTAAACGCACATTGCTTTCAATAGTTGTTAATAATTTCGCTGTTTTTTAACGCGCACCTGCTTGTCGTTAGCAACGTTAAAAAGACGCCACCATTTTGTTTGTAAACAACTTTGCTGCAGCAAAAAAAAATTATATGGAAAAAAAGTAAAGCGGCGTTGTGGGGCGGCAGCCACCATAATGAGATTTTAATTAGATTAGACAAACAGTAAATGCCGAACTGGTCAAACCGAAATGCCAAAGTGGCATTTAATTACGATGCCGAAGTAACCAGGTGCCGAAGAAACTAGCTACCTGTCTATTGTAACCAT
This sequence comes from Dreissena polymorpha, assembly GCF_020536995.1. Taxonomy (NCBI): domain Eukaryota; kingdom Metazoa; phylum Mollusca; class Bivalvia; order Myida; family Dreissenidae; genus Dreissena; species Dreissena polymorpha. Next base: position 180,756,923 of record NC_068355.1, on the reverse strand, counting down.
TACCAGTGTGTCTTAAAATGTGGCTTTTCCAGGGAAACCATGTGTTGGCTGACTACATGTTTAAGTTTTACATCTTACGAGCAAATAAATGTGTATTGCTCAAGCAAAAACGTTGATCATTACACTGTTTTCAGTGAAACATATTATAGGATTTTCTTATTTTCTTTTAAAGATGCATTGGCGATTATAAAGATTGCATAAAATGTGAAGTTGGATATCTTTTATTTGAACAACATAAATTGAACATAAAGCTCAAACAATTTCCCCTTTTTCTTCAAAACGATGTTAAATTCCCCTACATGAGGGCCCCCGTCCCTTGAAATGTTATTAGGGTCGTGTAATGATATCTAGGTTAAGTTTAAATCTGGGTAAAGTTTGTCACCAGATGAACTATTAAAACATTATGAGTTTATAAAACAAGAGGAACAGAACTGTTTAGTTTTCTATGACAGTGTTCATTTTGTTTTTATGTGAGTAGCTGGTGCATTGCTGCTATATAATTTGCAGTTGAAAGTTATTACTTAAATAAATATACATGTAAATATAAATTTTACATTCAACACAAACACACAATGTACTTGCATGAACATTTTGTTTGTATATAATTCTGAGGTAAATGCAGGGCCTTTTTTCAGCCAAATTTACAGCCTTGATGGTCGACCAATGCAAATACTAGAAGAGAAAATATTATAGTCATTGTGTTTATAAAATGTTTAACTTTTATTGGAATATTCAATGCTGGTCTAAGTTCTGTGCATTTTCACACTATGATCAATGTAAAAAATTAAGATGGTGCAAATTGATAAATAAAAGACTGAGTGAACTGTAATTTTTCCTAAGGATATAAAATTAACAGTTGGAAAGTAAAGCAGTCTTGTTGCTTTCTACAAATCAACATGTGTGGATAGTACCACAGGATTGCAAATACGAACAATTCTTTCAAACTACTGATATTTTTAGCTCGGCTGTTTTTGGAGAAATACCGAGGTATTGTCATAGCCAGCTCTTCGTCCGCCGTCTGCCGTCCGCGTCGTGCTAAAACCTTGACATTTGTCTCTAAAGTCGAAGTGCTTCAACCTACAACTTTGAAACTTAATTTGTAGGTGCACCTTGAGGAGTTCTACACGCAACACCCATTTTTGGGGTCACTAGGTCAGAGGTCAAGGTCACTGTGACCTCTTAAAAAACAATTCTGACAATCTTTTATTCAAAACTGCACCCGCAGCCGAGCGTTGGCACCCGTTATGCGGTGCTGTTGTTTTAATTCCAGTGGTATGGGTAGTTTTACATTCTCTTGAAAAACGCCCTAAAATACTTTTATTGTGGGATTGTTTATTCGTTATGTATTTGGTTTGTGCGTTTGGGTAGAGCCACCAACCTTCAGTAACTTCCCAAATTTTAGGGTTTCAAGGAGTGTCCCGCTGAGACTTCAAAAATGTGACCCAACTCTGATAAAGTAGACCCATTTTGATACAAGATTTTTTTTAAAGCAGACCCATTTGTATACGACACTGTTGAGAAAGTGATCCCATTTCAATACACGAATTTTGATAAACTGGACCCATTTCAGTACTAGAATTTGATAAAGTGGTCACATTTCATTCTAGAATTTTAATCTCTATCATATCAATATTGTATACTTATTGAATTATGCAAATATTTATGTTGTTTTGATATATTATAAAGAGCGTTCTTAAGTATGACTGGAAATATAAAAAAAATTAATATGCTTTCAAAGCCTGTGATAACGATTTCATGATTCCACACATAATCAACATTTTCTACAAAAAATATATAATTATCCATGATGTCACCATGGCAGAGTATTATTCCGTGTACACATGTAGCATAAAGTCGGTTATTTTGACAGTCATCAAATTCCAACACAATTTTCATAAATCATTTGCAGTAACTGCACTTTTCCCGGCACTTTTAGATTATGTAACGATTTCGTCACTTAATTATGACGTATGTTAATATATGACGTCACAGTATCATCTTGTTCGATCAAGCAACATATAAAAACAGTCATGTTTCTGCATCTTTCTCGCTACTGATTGATACCCATTTATGTACAAGAATGACATTTATCATTCCCATTTTGATACTGATACTTTCAAATCTATATGCATTTATATACAAGCAAATTTCTGATTTCATTACCCATATCTATACTTAGATGCTCAAAACCATACCCATATTTATAATTTTAGTTGAAAAACACACCCCAAAAAATCAGCACACCCCTGTATACCGTATATAGGAAGTTAACCCACCGGGTCTGGAGTGCACCTAATTACGTGTTATTCATTATTCAAAGATTGAAGGGAGGTATATAGGAGTTGGCTTTAGATTGTCCGTGTTAAGTTTCCAAAATATAAATTGGCGTCTGATATTATTTTTCACTTATACTTGATTTCAACAATAACTCACTTGATGATCAGTATAGTTACACACGTTATGGACATGACAGTTACTTAGATTATTAAAATTAAAGTCACACAATTTATGGACATGACAGTCACTTAGGTTATGGACGTTAAAGTCACACGTCACACCTGCGTTATGGAAATGACAGTTACCCAGTGTAATAATATTAAAGTAACACAATTAATGGACATAATAGTCACTTAGGTTGTGGACGTTAAAGTCACACACGTTATGGACATGGCAGTTTAATAAAATTAAAGTCACACAATTTATGGACATGACAGTCACACAACTTACGGACATTACAGTTACTTAGATTATTAACATTAAAGTCACAAAATTTATGGACATTACAGTCACTTAGGTTATGGACGTTAAAGTCATACAAGTTATAGACATAACAGTTACTTAGTTTAATAAAATTTAAGTCACACAATTTATGGTCATGACAGTCACTTAGATTATAGACAATTAAGTCACACAACTTATGGACATTACAGTGACACAACTTACGGTCATTACAGTTACTTAAATTATTTACATTAAAGTCACACAATTTATGGACATGACAGTCCCTTAGGTTATGGACAATTAAGTCACACAACTTACGGACATTACAGTGACGTTGTATGGGTTGTGCGAGTTTGACAGTCCCACTACACAAAAAAAAAACACACATGTCCAACACACGGGTGTATGTTAATGCGGTGATTAGAAAGCCTGGTGTTCATTGGCTCGTCGTTTTCATAAACAGGCTTCTGATTGCCTCAGATATAGTCGCTCAAGTCGATATAAGAGTTCAATGGTCAAAAATTAGCATTATACACCTTGTCCGGTCTGTATCTCCCTTATGCATTGACACTTTTTTTTAAAATAACTTGGCATAATTGTTCAACACCATGAGCCGGTGTGCAACACGAAAGATCCAGGTCTCTAGCTCAAAGGTCAAGGTCACACTTCAAATATCATCAAATATAAATCTGTTGTATGGGTTCTGCGAGTTTGAAAGTCCCACTACACAAAAAAGCCACATGGTCCAACACGCGGGTGTACGCACATGTGTCTGTTAGAAAGCCTGGTGTTTATTGGCTCGTCGTTTTCATAAACAGGCTTCTGATTGCCTCAGATATAGTCGCTCAAGTCGATATAAGAGTTCAAAGGTCAAAAATTAGCATTATACACCTTGTCCGGTCTGTATCTCCCTAATGCATTGACTCTTTTTTTAAACAAATATTTCTTGTTGGTTTTTGTCAGGTTTTTTTAATTATTTATTGTGTCTGTGTGCAAACAGGATACAAACTTTGCTTTATTGACACTGGGCTCGACAGGCAGCTAGTTCTGAAGTTCATGTCACGTGTGTGTATAGGTAAATGGAAATATATTTTATACATATTAACTGTCTATACATGTTGTAGATAGGATTTATACTGAGTCTGTAGAAGAATACAACATTCAATTTCAATATTTGTTTGACTTTTCCTAGGTGTCGTTAAGCTCAACTTTTCAAAGAAAATGAGAGCTATTGTACCCACTGCGGCATTTGCTGTGGTTATTTTTTTTTATAAATCACAAATAACTTTAAGAAAATGTTATTTGTATTTGTCAATGTTAGTTTTTCATTACAAAAGCTTAAATTACAAAACTTCAATGTACTGAAAAGTAAGTGTAATCTGAGATTATACTCTGTAATAACTTGAACATATTGAAAATTAACATGTGATCTGAGCAAATATGTGACAAGTATTCAGAAAAGTTGTCCAGCGCTGTCCTCTGGCAGCCCTCGTTTTTAATTGTTTTATTTTGTTCCATTTTGTTCTACTGCAGTAAAATCCATTTGCAAACATAGTTAAATCTGATATTTACTTAAATCTTTACACTCTTCCTACAGAGACGGATATTTTAGTTTAAGAATAAGGTCATATTTTTTTTCAGTAACAATTTCATTGTATCTTCCTTTGATGACCCACAATAATTGATATTAGGTTCATATTAGTGACATCCCACAACCATTTTGTTAATCTTATGCTATTAAAGTTTGTCCAGTATGCCTGCATTTTGTCATTTACTGGTTTGCAACATTGTTTTGAATAGACCAATGATGCACATTACTTTTGAGCATTTATCTTGCAGGCAAAATATCCACTATATGTCTTTACATACACCTCTGAAAAATAAAAAATGTGTAGTTTTAAGTCATGTTGTGTAAATGTACCTGAATGTATGTTGAATTGGTGGGTAACCATGGTCTTGGTGTGTGATGCTTTACCGGGTATGTGGTTTTGTATGGCTGAAGTTAGAAAGAGAAGAAATTACATTATACAATGTTGCCATTTTTACTGTGTGAATCCAGTTAGTTGTGGTTAAGGGCAATTTGATGCACAATGCGGATCATTTCATTTATAATATTTTTGAACATGATAAAGGAAATTTATGTCAATATTCCTTTTGCTTAAGTTTTGGGGAAAGTGATTACAATGGTTGAAATTTTCTACATTCAAAGAATAGGTGTTGTATTGTTTCTTTAGAGCACTAGCATAGATTGCAAATACTTGATTGTATTAGTTTACATTTATAAAAGTAGGCATTTGTGACAGTTATTTGATACAATATGTTTTTTATTAAACATTTCTAACATATGTGTCATTTGTTGGTACATGTATTTGTGTTAAATACATAGTTTTCCAGTGGAGTTATAACTCTTTATTTGACATAATATGATCCCACAATTAATTTGGGTGAAAAGACACGCAGTGATATAGACACAGAAGTCTGAAAAACACACAATGTATCATTCGTTAGAAACAAAAATGAAAAGACCCACAATACGATTTTGATAGTCCCACAAATTATTAGACACACAATGTATCATTCGTGAGCCCTTCAGTTCGTCAATCCGTCTGTCCCAAAACTTGTTAGGGCTCTATCTCAGAAACTATATAAGATATCAACAAGAAACTTCGTTGTTGTATACATATCAATGAGGAAAAGTGCCATGCACAATAACCATAACTCAAACGTTCCTTAATAAGAGTTGTTGCCCTTTGTTTGTTTTCATATCAAGAAACATGGCAGCGCTATATCGCAGATACCATGCAAGACTTCAATATGAAACTTCACAGGTGTATCAATATTAATTAGGAACAGTGCCATGACCTTCACTCTCGTAAATAAGAGTTATTGTCCTTTGCTTATGCTTTTGTACTATGGAACTTTCCAGATTTATATCTCAGATACGATAATTCATGGATGTGTGGAACTCATAGATATTGTCCTTTGTTGCTTTTGTACTAATGGAACATTTCAGGGTTATATCTCAGATACGATAATTCATGGATGTGTGAAACTCATAGTTATTGTCCTTTGTTGCTTTTGTACTATGGAACTGTTCAGGGTTATATCTCAGATACGATAATTCATGGATGTATGGAACTCATAGTTATTGTCCTTTGTTGTTTTTGTACTATGGAAATTTTCAAGGCTATATCTCAGATACAATACAATATTTCAACATGAAAATTCATGGGTGTAAATATATCAATGAGGAGAATTAATAAAACAATTACCCTACACTTAATTATTATTTATAAGTATACCTTAATATCCAATGATTTGCATCCATCCACAACACAATTTATTTTGCGGGGTATATGAATTCAACGAATATGCTGGTTCATTTTTAACTCACCTGAGAAGAAAATGCGGTGAGCTCTAGTAGTAGCTGGCCCAGCGGCGTGTCGTCTGTTGTCACTTGTGAGAGGTCACTCAGGCTTTTTCCGCCCTATGCCACGGGTCCGAAATTCGGCCCCATTCCCAATGCAAATCTGGTTGTTTTTTATTCAATTGAAAAACAAATTCCCAATTCCCCCCCCCCCCCCCCGCCCCCCCAATTTTTTTTTTTTTTTTTTTTTTTTTTAACCTTAAAATATATAAGAGTTAACCTGATCCGGTGTAGAAAATAGAAAGTATTGCATAATTAATTTATTTGTTGCCTTGAATTTGTTTTAAAAACTGTAAAATATGTTAATGATTATTTGAGACTTTGCTTATTTTCCTCAAAATCCTGCGCTTCGCGCAATTTTTTTCACCTAAAAAAACGCCAGGCCTTTTCCCCAAATTCAGATTAAAAAAACCTGCACTTATTACACATGTTCATAATATTTTGTAAAATTTTAATAATAAGTTATCAAAATAGTCGTTATTTACCAGTTAACGGCTTCTTTGAAATTTAAGAAACACTTTTTACATGCGATAATTTTTCCCAATTGAGCCAATTTTGTGATTATTTTTTTCCCAAAATGGGGGTTTTACGACGCGAAATTCCCAAAATTCCAGTGTGGCGTTTTCCCAAAATGGAGCGGAAAAAGCCTGTCACTTGTCAATTAGTTCCAAACCGCCAAGCATATTTTAACCAAATAGCACAGATTTAATAGTTGTTATGTTACACATCATCAATCGTCCTTTATTGTATTTTGTTCAAATCTAACTCGGCAACCACTTTATATACCTGCTTTGACCAGACTGTCAGAACGATCTCAGACCAGGAATCGGTTGACGATAGTCCGTGCTTACTGAGGTGGAAGAGCAAGTGCCCAGTCTGAAGGTAGAGAAATCTTCGGGAGTGGACAACTTCCCTTCTGAATTGATTAAGCACTGGTGAGAAGCCTTATGTGTAAATGACATTAAAGAAAGGAATTTTGATCTGTGGAGTGTTGCCAAAAGTATGGCATTTTGTCAGTTTTTTTTCCACTAAAGAATATATATTATAAAAAAATGTATTTTATTATTTCCACTTTTACTTCTTTGTGAATCTTTTCCTTACTTCATAGTTTAATTACATCAATGATCGTAAAGAACAGAATTTTGACAGCCACCCATTTGAGCTGAGTTATGGCCTTTGTTGTTTCCGGGCTGGATCCAGAGAGGACATAACTGGGGGGGCACACAATTTGTTCCATAAAACAAATGCGGGGAGGGGAGGGGAGGCGACAAGTAGTCAGTGTACAATGAACAGTCATATATTAATACGTTTACACCTAATATAGGTGATTTCAACATAAAGAAGTTAATATAAAAGGCTGTCTGTTAAATATGTATAATTTTTATTTAAAATTGTAATTGACATTCAACAGTACAACAAGTCACAAATACACTGTGGCTCCAAATGGTAGGGGGCAGGCAGCTAAATTTAACCACACTTGAGCTGGTAGGTGGACTCATTGTATGGGCTTAATTTATTGTACTATTAGTATAAAGAAATGTGTTAATAAATTTACGCTCAATCTGTTTGTTCCTTTATTTAAATATTTTAGAGTTAAACCAGTGATTTTTTTGCTCAAATTTACAGCCCAATTTCGGCTGCTTCCCAATCGCAAAAATACACGTTTTTTCCCCAAAATCTGACCATAATTCCCCAAAAAGCCCAACTTAAAAAAAAAAAAAAAAAAAAAAAATTTTTTTTTTTTTTTTTTTTTTAGAAAGAAGTCTCATATAACTTAATTATGATTTCTTAAATCTAGGTCTCAACTTTATTTTTTAAACATCTAACAAAATATATAACATGAATTTAGTCATTTTGGTTCATAAATCATTCTCAAACTTGCCACTTTTATTGATTAAACAAAATCCCAATTTGACCAGACTCCTTTTCTAGAAAACTCCCTGAACATGCACTTAAAAACAATATCGCTTCTGTTACTAATAATCCTATTTATAATGCTTAATTTTTCCCAATTTCATGGTGTATCGCGCTATTTTTCCCAATTTCACGGTTTATCGCGCTAATTTTCCCAATTCAAATGGCACAGGCTGTAACAAATTAAAGCAAACAAAATCACTGGTTAAACATATAACATACTGAATAAACTTAGCGCAATAAACGCATTATAATACATTTAAAAAAATAAATTCTTACCTTAGACTCGACAACTTTGGCTCAGAATCAGACTCTGTGTTTTTTGGATAGACCAAAAAATCAATCCAGTGTTGTTGCCTTTCGCTTCATTTTTATGAAGACAATGCCGTGATACGCTGTAATATCACATATCGTTACTATAAATAGTAACAAAATGACGTCGCGAGCGGGCCGTTATTCGTATCTAGCGGGCCAATATAAATTATATCAGCCCTAGGGCCGATTTTTCATATCAGAAAAGAATGGGATCGCGCGGCTAATACTGAACAATATGGCGTCCACATTCAGTCTTAGCCATAAAGAAGTAAAACATCATCTACTGGTTATTGTTCTACTCACCGAAGTTGTGTTATAATCATGTTTATTTTCGTAAAATTTAATTTGCTTCCATGACTAAGTAAATTCTGGACACATTTCTTCATCGCCATCCATATTTTCCATTTAAAAGGACTGGGTGTAAGCAGGCAATTCTTTGAGGATAGACATTCTTTGATTGACTGACAAAGGAAGGACGTATTCATCAAAGAAATTACCCTTTAAATTCAACATCGATTTCCTTCAAACAGTTAAAGAACCATTCACTGACGCTTATCTTAAATTAAGGCATAATCCATCAATTGTTCAACAAAACATCGCGTTATTCGAGTCGACATTTTAACGAAATCGAAAATGCAGTCTCACCAGTTTCATTCCAGTTTTATATCCCAACACTGTTATTCACATTTATAATATTATTTTAATCCATCGTAAACACACACACACTAATCGTTCGATGCTTAACAAAATATTTAACTGTTAAATAAAACACTCCAAGTCCAATTTGTTGTTGTCCTAAAATTCAGAGAGTCTAGGTAGTTTCGTCATTGAAATGACGTCACATGAGGTCCGTCATAAACTGCGTAATCAATTGAATGAAAATAAAAGTACGGAAAGCTGTTTCTGTATAAATGTTCGGGGAGGACCAAAATAGTATGATATGTGATATAAACTATAACACATGACAGAGCTGTGCCGGGCGTCTACAATCGGCCCTTGCCGAATAATGGCCCTTGGGCTGTTATGTCAGCAGCCGGCCGATTATAGACGTCCGGCCCAGCTCTGCCGTGTGTTATTGTCTTATTATATACCGCAATAAAAGTTTCCATATCTAATGTTCCCATGTTTATTACATCTGACAGTACAGTGTTCATTGGTATACTTGACATCAAAACAAGGTTCAAGATCATCCAGACGCTTATTTAGTGTACATGACAGACGCTTAATGTTACCCAGACGCTTAAAATATCTACCGAAAAGCGAGCATATCACACTAAAGAGACTTTTTCGACGGTGAAAATCGAGTCTTAACGTACAACAGGTGACCCCCTGTGGATAGTAGGTAGTAAGGTTGGAAGGGGCATGTCTTCTGTCATAAATCGGGTAAATCGTAACATCTGGCCAACTTTGTTTCACACAAAAAACACTTACACGAAAAAATAGAAGGCTTTAGCGGCTGGGGGGGGGGGGGCACGTGCCCCTCGTTTCCCCCCAGTAAATTCGTGCCTGTGTTTTTGCCATTTGTAGAATATAATAGTCGATCTGTGTGTGTCTAAACATGTACCATGGGGGCATCAGTGTCTGTGACACATTTCTAGTTTCTTTGGAAGAATATATTAATTTAAAAACATATGTTTTTAACTCAACTTTTCTTTAAATGCTGGCAAATTTCACTCAAAAGCCTAAGAAAGATCATATTTATGTGATCTTAAAGGGAGGCATTTTTTGTGCAATCAATTATTGCAAAATTATGTCTGTCATTTTTCATGTGTTGAGGTATATATATATATATGTGCGCTTCATAAAATTGTGACTGTTTGTAGTATTTTTCTTAAGTTTTAAGTATATTAAGAATATTTTTGTGTTTGGTTATAATTTTATTTGATTAAATTAAAATTATAATTTGACTGTGTCCAATCATGTGTCATGAGGGATCAGTGTCTGTGACATATCTAGTTCTGTATGATATGGACTGAAAGCAACACATACATATAAATATTTGTTCTCTTTTTTGTGTAAGAATTTTTTATTATACCCCCATTACCATTGGTAATTGTGGGTATATATATAGGAGTCACTTTGTCGGTCTTTCGATCGGTCTGTTGGTTTTTCGATCTGTCTGTCCCAAAACTTCATCCGATCTTCACCAAACTTGGTCACAAGTTATATCTAGATGATGTCTAGGTTATGTTTGAACATGGGTCATGTCGGGTCAAAAACTAGGTCACGGGGTCACTTAGTGTGTTTTAAACAGAAAGTTTAACTGAACCAAAACTTCGATATTTATCATTAGATTTTAAAATTATTTCGTACATTTGTTCACCATCATAGGACGGTGTGTCGTGTGAAAAAAGTACTTCAATATCTCCAAGGTCAAGGTCACACTTGGAGTTCAAAGGTCAAATGCTTTTCCGGGCCATAACTTTATAATTTATTGTGAGATTTTTAAATCATTTGGCAAATTGTTTCACCATCATTGGACAGTGTGTCGCGCGAAAGAATAACGTCCATATCTCCAAGGTCAAGGTCACACTTTGAGTTCAAAAATCAAAAATGGCCTTAAACGAGCTTGTCAAGGCAATAACTATGTCATTCATTGTGAGATTTTAAAATCATTTGGCACATTTGCTCACCATCAACGGATGGTATTTCGTGCTAAAGAATTACGTCAATATCTCCAAGGTCACACTTTGAGCTCAAAGGTCAAACATGGCCATAAATGAGCTTGTCCAGGCCATAAATTTGTCATTGATTGAGAGATTTAAAAATAATTCAACACATTTGTTCACCATCATTTCACGGTGTGTAATGCAAAAGAATTATGTCGATATCTCCAAGGTCAAGGTCACACTTTAAGTTTAAAGGTAAAAAATTGCAAATATTATCTTGTCCGGGCCAGAACTATGTCATTCATTGTGAGATTTTAAAATGACCCTGTACATTAATTTTGTTCACAGTCATTGGATGGCGTGTCATGTGAAAGAATTCAAGAGTTCAAAGATCAAAATGGCTTTAAATGATAATGGCATAATAATTCTTACAAATTGCCATAAATTAGATTCTCTTATTTTGTGAAGAAAGCATGCAAAATAGTCTGTGTCAATGCGGCACATGGGGGTATACATCACGTCTGTGACAAAGCTCTTGTTTTGTTTGCAGGTTTCAGTCTGGAGACCGACTTTTCTTTTACAACATTTATGCTTGAAATTGTTCAATCTATTAAAACACACCTTTAGTTGGAAATTTTGTTATTGCCTCTTTTAAAAAGCACTTTTGATATTTAAACATTCAGACTGGAGGAGGTTGTATGGTACATTGTTCTTTAGTGGTTCAATACAGAGTTGAGAATGCACACTCCAACCACTAGTTAATTACAATCAGTGTTCTCTGTAACAAGGACGATTTTAGGCTGGCAAGTCTATTCATAATGAAAAATTTTAAACTGAAACTGAAAGACACACTCAACTAAACATTGCTTCCATTGTGACTACTTACTTGGAAAAGTATTTTTAGTATTACTCATAATTGGTTAAAGAGGTTTGTTTTTAGAAGATTCAATTCGTACTCTTATTATGCAATTTTAAAAGAGCTCCACATGATACTTTTGCAAATTATTTGTAAATAACAGACATGTTAATATTTTAACATAGAATATATCAATGTGCTATGTTTCTCCTAGACCATCTATGACAGTATAGTACTTGCATATTACTGCATATCATTTTTGTATCATTTATTTCAATGGTTTTCAAACCTTGATTATGTAACTAGCAATAATTTTCCTTTAATGCCTTATACAAATGTCTTGAGCAAACGTTTTGGTTCAAATTGTAGTCTTAAGAGAATTTTAACAAGTTTAAAATTCCACTGCAATTTATATTATGTTTTTTAACTTTGCTTTAATTAATTATCATTCTACCACCACCCGCTACCTATTTTTGTAGACAGAGTATGAAATTAAAGGGTGTTTTGCAATCAATCATGTGGTTACACTGCAATAAATCCTGGAGATAGTCTGCAATCAAAACCGTGAAAAAGTTGTAGGGCTTTTTTTCTTCTTTGAGTGTGGTCTTGGTCAGCCATCTCATAATTTTGATGCAAGCATTTTACAATTAAAATATATCAGCGCCCTCACACTACTTCGGGTGAAGGGGTCCGCAGCCCTTAGGAGGGGGAATTTTTTGTACTTTATAACAAGAAACAAGAACTGTGTTTAACTGTTATAAACATATATTTCTATATATTATTTGACTGTCTATAGGAAACAAAGGTGGACTTTTACTCAATCTACCGGTATATAACAGTAATCTTATTTAAAAGTCCACCATTATGTCATTTTGTGTCCTGTTGCATGCAAAGTTTGTCTTCAACTTGTATCCACACTGCAATTCCAATATGATATATTCGTGATATATCCGGTGCGCATTAAAAATTGTCAGGTTATTCATACATGTTTTTGTATGCATTAGCATAGTTTGGCAATCTCGAAACAGGCTTTTTACCTACCTTATTGAAGTATGTGTTATATCCATATATTGTTCATTGGTTTAACACAAAACATTATTTCATGTAAGTATTTTTAAATGCGTATAAGTAGTCCCCTACCGGTTTCACCGGAGGGGACTTAAGGTTTTCGCTCTCTGCATATGTGAGTCTGTGAGTCTGTCACACTTTTCTGGATCCTGTGATAACTTTAAAAGTTCTTAATATTTTTTCATGAAACTTGGAATATGGATAGATGGCAATATGGACATTATGCACGTCATTTCATTTTGTTCTTACGTCTTAAATTATGGTTGCTATGGCAACAAATAAAAAAAAAATTAATCTGAAAATGTTGGAATTTCTGACAATGGTGGAGCCGGTAGGGGACTTATATTGCTTGACAATAGTCTTGTTAAATTTGTAATCCAAAAACAATTGTTTTATTGTTCAAGAAAGTAGACCCATGTACAAAATGACGTCATTTTCCTCTTGGAAAGCATGGGCTTTATTATTAGTGCATCTGGACAAACTGAGGGATCTTTACCTCTAAATTAAAAGCAAGTTATTTACACTGTATCATACGCGCAAAGATTGTTGAGATAGGTCAGTATTGACTTGTGACATTTACAGTTATAATTGTATACACCTTCATGTGTGGTGTTTTCGGCAGTTCAAGCAAATTCAAGAGAGAAGGGTAACACCCTAAATGACCTGTGATGTTTGGCAAGTGGAGTTATTGTTTATTGCAGTACACAATTGTTAAAGTGATGTACAATGAAAGCGAACAATTTGGTCAAAACTGGATTATGAATGTGCTCATCAGATTTTTGGGAGCCATAGCCGATCCACGATATATTGGAAAACGCGATATAACGGACTGTGATATATTGGAGTCAATTTTCAACTATATTAAATCAGTGATTTGTTTTTTTCATTTTCATACGGGGAAAAAAAGCAGTCATGGGGTGAAAAAAAATACTTTTCAGGTGGGGGACTGCCGCCGAAATTCGGCGGCAGATTTGATAGATTGAGGGCCCTGTATATCCACAGTATTTTACAAAAACAGAGTTTTTAAACTGTTTGACATAAACTTGTTAAGCTCAACACTGTCAAAAACAAAAACTTCACATTCAAAAGTACAATATGTGTTTCTGTATTTTGTTTGTATTTCTGATTTTGCAAACTGTGTTTCCTACTCAGGTAACGGGCTATACTTGTTTAAATGCCAAAGGCGGAGTGATATAGCTTTGTCATTGTCCCTGTGTCAGTCTATCAGTCCGCCTATCAGTCTGTCCATCCGTCTGTCTGTTACTAACGTTTTAGGGCTGTATATCAGACACTATATAAGTGTTCAATACGAAACTTCATAGGTGTATAGATATAAATGAGGAAAAGGCGGGGGATATCCATTCAACAAATGTGCTTGTTGTTAAGGAATTACAAGTTTGTAACTGGTGAAACCAGTGTTGTAACATAAGCACTGCTTATAAACCACACCATTGCATTAGACCATAAGAAAATTTTAAAGTAAAACTTGAGATCCTTTGTTAAAAAATGTCAGTCTAGATTCACTCTAAAGAAATCACAGTAAGATTAAAACATGCACTTTTACAACGGGAATATCTTGAATAAGAAAGATCATGTGACGAAAGTGAAAACACGTGAGTAATGTAGCGAGACAAATGCAGCAATCTGGAGTTGATTTTGTATTAATATCCATTTATATGTGTAAATATTGTTTGAATCATTTCTTTTCAAATTGATTAAATTGCATTTTCATGAAATGCATTAACATTTCAGACATTGTAAGTATTTATGATTTGTAGGGAATCCTGCGGGTATGTGACATGGAACAAGTGTTATTGACAAAGGGTTTAAACTTGGAAACAATAGTATAATGGCTCACAATTTTCACAAGATAACTAAATTCAGAATATGTATTACTAATGTGTCAAACCAAACAATTGACATAACATAGACAACATTTTAGTGTTTGTCAAAAGTATTGACTATGGATCATTGACAATACAGTTAACCTGTCATAATGATGTTGCTCATATGATATATGATTTTATTTTTTGAAAGCAACAGTGCCCAGCCAATGAAAGTATGATAATATTGTACTATATCTGTGCATAGAAAGATAATTTTACAATTTCTATGTACCTATTGTTTGTAACATTTTGAGGAGATCATTGTGACTAAATTTTTCACAATTTTGATATATAATGTTGGGACTTTGTTCATGATCTTGCATAAATAAATGTGTTTTCATGTCAACAACACACCCAAATTGCAACAAAAATTGTCCAAGATGACAGAAGCCAAATGCAGATTGACGACGAACATGACGAAGCTACAAGTCCTATGATACTTGAGACTGTTGATGACAAAGTCTATGCACCGAGGACTAGTGCTCATGAAACACTGGAAACAGTGGGACAAGTTGAAGATGGTGTAGGCAAATTCATTAAAATACCATTCTTCAAATCAATACTGGGATTTGTTCAGATTATCAAACAAGGAAGTGTTAAGTCTTTACATTCATTTAAACCTATTTAAGCCTATAAAGACCTAATAATATGCGTACCAGCCTTGTAAGATGTTCAGTGTCTTATGACAGTACTGATATTCATTTATCGGGTCAATGTAACCGACCAAGATGTACACATTGCAATAATATAAACATATGTTCAAGTTTCAATAGTAGTGTTACTGGTTTATCGTATGATTTACGCTTTGATGTTGATTGTACTTCGCGCAATGTTATATATCTTATTACATGTAAAAGTTGTAATAAACAATACGTTGGACAAACTAATTGAATAATGTTTTAGTTCTGTTTTAACTTTGCCAGCTTTGAAATTTTGTTTTGTGTTTTGCAATATGATGTTTTTAACACTTACATTTTCTCCTGTTTTTAGTTCTTCCGTATCTGTGCTTTGTTGTTGTTTTTGCCTGGAAAATACTTCCTCATCGGCTTCTTCTGGCTCTGGGGGTAGTAGCCGGTGGGATTGTTGTGTTCCCACCGGTTCCTCTGGCCTAAAAAACCCTTTTTTCCCTTTTGCCGGAAGTTTTGACCTACTGTCGGCCGCATGTTGGATGTTTGTGTCTGTGCCACGACAATCTTCGTGTTGTCAACGGCCTTGATGTTGTCTGACAGTTTATCCCCAAACAGTTTGTCTGCTGATTTTTCCAATTTGGCCAAGTGTTTGTATTTTGGGGCCATTTCTCTTTTTATCTTTTCTCGTCTGACCTCCACGTTCTTGGATATGCCATTCGTTATCAACTTGAATGCATCGGAAAGGTATGCCTTCAGCTTATTGTCGTTTGATGTCTGCAGATGATCCAGGGCCTTGATGATGGGTACAGCCGTCGACGCCAAAGTGTTGTGCATTTTTTGCAAAATGAAGTCATTGTTTCTAGTTGATGCACGTAGTTGTCGCCATAGAAATTCATCAACTTGAGGAATTTTGAGGTTTGGTATGTTTTTCGGTCTTTTGTTTCGTTCTTTGATTTCTTTGATTTTCTTTTCATCTGCATTACATTGAAGCGCTTTCTGCGATATGGACGCAATTTTCTCTGATACTTCTTCGCCTACGTCTTCATTTTCAGCTACGAAGTCATTTAAGTCTTGCCAGAAATCGTCTTCTTCAGCTTCTGGTTTTTTATTTGACAGGAATTCTTCCAATTCATCGTCAAATTCGTCATCGTCATCGGACGAGTCCATTTCTTCTGGTTCGTCGGATTGATCCTTTTTTGAGGAAGGTCCTTGGTCATCAGAATCTTGATCTGGCGTTCTTTTCCGCTTCAATTCATTGATATCCGTTCTTAAGCTTGCAATGCTCGCCGACATGTCCTTGACACTGGTAGCAATTGACGCGAATTTGCCCATATTTGCTTCAAGTTCGGCCAATATGGCATCACCCCGCGACTTTGAAGTGGACTCGCCCGTTTGCTCTGGGGCACCTGGAGGGTTTCCGTTCTCCATCGCATCAGTCTAAAGTAAATAATAAGAATGGTTCTTATGGTCTTGCATTTTGCAATTGTTGATTTTCAACAATAAGTGTGTGTATTTCGTAAATGCAGTATTATAAGTGCCATAAACGTGACCAGGTCTTAGAATCTTGTAATTGATTTTAGATCAATATGTAGCCGAAACTATAAATAGCTTATAAGTTCCCGACTGCGCATTTGGATGACGCAAGTGCCTGTTCTAAATTTAGAATTATCGAGCATATGTAAAATACGTATTGATCGAACGGGAAGTAACTCGATAATTTCCTGTGTCGCGTTGAGCGTAAGTAAAACACTTACTACTCTTTAAATGTGATTGCATGAATGGCGGACACAACATTTTGTTGATGAAATTGTCCGTTAATACTGCCGATTTTGGCAAATGTACGATATGAAACTGAATGTAAAGAAATTACTGTTGGCACTTATATTGCATATTCAGTTAAGACGTTGAAATTGAACAATGTTGTGATTTGCATTTTGCGTTATCACGAACAATAAATAATGGCGACGCCATTGTTGGTTAGGTCAGTCGTTTTTATTGCCTTTGGCGAGCACAGATTTTCTGTGAATGAGAAACTCAGTATACTGAGAACGACATGACCATATGGAAAGAAATTTAACACGTGTGATTTTTTCAATAATATAATCAAGGAATAACGGATTACTTACATTGAAATCTGGCATTGTTCCCAACAATGACCAGTGTCCGGAATGGACTTTTACATGTCTTACGCTATTTTGCGGAAGACATGGATAACTACTAACATGATCTGAAAAAGATGTCATTAAACATACAAGTAAGAATATTATAATAATTACCAGTTAATTTCCTTGCACTAGATATCCTGTACGCTTAAGATTAATCAGATTTAATTTCTTATTGATTTTTGCTGCTTTCCAAGCTGCTGATAAGCCTCGTTCTGCTATTCCTTGCTGCGGTGGCTGCGTCATCTCTCGTGAGGGGCTCTTTGGGGGATATGCAGGAGATAAAATCAGAATGTTTCCCGCAGAATGAATAGCCATAGATTTGATATCAGAAATTGTTCAATAAATCCTATTTCACATGTTGCTACACATTTTGGATCTACTGACAATGATTGCACTTTATCAGATTTCTCCTTTGTACCTATTGATGTTGTTCAAAACAATCTGGACCGTTTATGTAAAGAAACATATTGGATACACAAATTAAAAACTATGATTCCTAACGGTCTAAATAATAAACTGCTGTATGACATGTAGAACATAAACATAATTTACATATACATTTGATGTTTTTCTATTACAATGTTTTTTAGCTCATCTATTTTTTGAATTTTTTTTATTAGCTAATCTATTTTTTGAAAAAAAATTATGAGCTATTGTCATCACCTTGGCGTCGGCGTCTGCGTTGGCGTTGGCATCGGCGTCCGGTTAAGTTTTGCATTTAGGTCCACTTTTCTCAGAAAGTATCAATGCAATTGCATTCAAACTTGGTACACTTACTTACTATCATGAGGGGACTGGGCAGGCAAAGTTAGATAACTCTGGCGTGCATTTTGACAGAATTATGTGCCCTTTTTATACTTAGAAAATTGAAAATTTTGGTTAAGTTTTGCGTTTAGGTCCACTTTTCTCAGAAAGTATCAATGCTATTGCATTCAAACTTGGTACACTTACTTACTATCATAAGGGGACTGGGCAGGCAAAGTTAGATAACTCTGGCGTGCATTTTGACAGAATTATGTGCCCTTTTTATACTTAGAAAATTGAAAATTTTGGTTAAGTTTTGTGTTTAGGTCCATTTTATTCCTTAAGTATCAAAGCTATTGCTTTCATACTTGCAACACTTACTAACTATCATAAGGGGACTGTGCAGGCAAAGTAATGTAACTCTGACTGGCATTTTGACAGAATTATGTGCCCTTTTTATACTTAGAAAATTGAAAATTTGGTTAAGTTTTTTGTTTCGGTCCACTTTATTCCTACAGCATCAAAGCTATTGCTTTCATACTTGAAACACTTATTAACTATCATAAGTTGACGGTGCACACAAAGTTATGTAACTCTGACTGGCATTTGGACGGAATTATGGGCCCTTTATACTTAGAAAATTGAAAATTTGGTGAAGTTTTGTGCTTTGGTCGACTTTACCCCTAAAGTATCATAGATATTGCTTTCATACTTGGAACACTCGCAAACTATCATAAGGGTACAGTAAAAGGACAAGTTGCATAACTCTGGTTGTCATTTTTACGGAATTATGGCCCTTTTTTGACTTAGTAACTTTGAATATATGGTTAAATTCTGTGTTTCAATCCACTTTACTTAAGTATCAAGGCTATTGCTTTCAAACTTCAAATACTTTCATGCTATCATGAGGTTACTGTACCTGGCAAGTTGAATTTTACCTTGACCTTTGAATGACCTTGACTCTCAAGATCAAATTATTAAATTTTGCTAAAATTGCCATAACTTCTTTACTTATGATTAGATTTGATTGATACTTTGACAAAACTACTCTTACCTGACATACGACAATAGACTCCACCCAAACCATCCCCCGTGCCCTCCCCCCACCCTCCCCCCCCTATTTTTTTTTTTTTTTTTAAGATCATCTCACAAATGACCACCACACCCTCACACTACAACCCCCCCCCCACCCCCCCCCCAATTTTTTTTTTTGAAACAGTTAAAAAACACAAATATTTATTTTTATTATTTTATGTTTGAAATACCGTCCAACCATGGCACCCAAGAATCCACCCCCCCTCCCCCCCACCCGAATCCCACCCCCCCTCAATTTTTTTTATTTTTTTTTCAAGATCATCTCACAAATTACCACCACACACTCACACTATACACCCCACCCCCCAAATTTAAAATATTTTTTGAAACGGTTAAAAAACACAAATATTTATTTTTATTATATTATCATCGCACCCAAGAATCCCCCCCCCACTCCCCCCCCCCCTCGAATTTTTTTTTGTTTCGTTTTTTTTCTCGCATTTTGGGGAAGATAATGTAATAAATTCCACACCCCCACACTATACACCCCTCTTCACTCCACCCCTCTCTCATTTGTGATTGAAAATGAGAGTCCCTTCTGACACCTTTTAAAAGAAAATAGATGAGCAGTCTGCTCTTGTTATAAATTATATTTTTACTAATAGACTGTTGTATCATCACTGATCCATCTTTGTATTATGAATTATGTAATATTATGTACTATATATTTTTCCGCCAAAAGATGTTACGTTATTGTATGACGTTGACGTCACTTCCTTTGTATTTGTTTATATTAATGTTCTACTGATGAAGGCTATGGCCGAAACATGTTTAGCACCTAAGACATTTTAACAAATAGTGACGTGTTTGTACGATTTATTTAATTTTATTCTTTAATTGGTACAATTCCTTACTTGATTTTCCCAATTGGAAGATTTCGCGACTAGTTTTTTTCCAATTTGATGATTTCACGACGCGAAAAATTCCCAATGGCATGTGTACAGGGCCCGTTCCCAATTGGGTGAAAAAAATCACTAAAAGTAGATCACAGTTACAGTACAGATCTAGTAAAGCAAACTCTGACATACAAATAAGGCCAAATAAAGCATATTCCAAGCGAATTCATGCACATAATTTCACTATAGAAATAAAACTGTTTATCTGAAAAATATTTAAGTCTCGGTAAAATTTGGGTCAACGGATATAAAAAAAACTGGTCAACAGGTTAAAGGTTACGCAAAAATTGTTGAAACTGTAGAAGCTACCCTTATGATTCATTGGTCCGAATTTGTATCATCGCAATATTACAAAAACTGTCAATTCTAAGTTAAGTGTATTAAAAACTTAGGTTACCATTTAAATGGAAAAACTTATAGACACTATAAATGCTATATTTTGTTTGAGTCAAATGAAACTAATGGACTGAATGGTTAAGGGTCACATGGTTTATGTAGATTTTATAAATCAGTGTTTTTTTTCAATTTTGGGGGAAGTGGGTCGGGTCCCCTGAGGGGAGGAAAATTCACGCGTAAAAGGGGAAAAGGGGGAAATTTCTATGCTTAGCTAGTAACAGTACAAAATCAAGTTTTAACACTATAATTTACCATACAGAGGGAGAAAAACATAATTCAAACTCTTTTATTCATAAACATGTTATGTTCATGTTCAAAGTTTAACATTTCTGGGCTTTTCAGCGAATTTATCAATTATTCTGGTGACCTCCTCTTCACCAAGTCTCTCTGTGTGCAGACAAAGTCTGATCAGGGACTTCAGCGTAGCTTCCCCAAGCCTGTTTCTCTGTGGCGTGCAAAGCAGGTTGAGCAAACTAAACAGTCTTTCAACACTCTCTTAAGCGGACATTTCTGGTGTTTCACTGCCGGCATTTGAAGAAGACTGACTTTTAAGTTGTACTTGTTTGAAAAGAATATCAATTTATTTTTAAGTTAAAACAGATTTGTCAATTTTTTTACGATAGCTTTTGTTGTTGCGACATGTTGGAATACGTATGGTTTGCGGTAGATGTCGTAAAGCGAAAGTCGTGATAGTGAACTACGTACGGTTTGCGGTAAAGGCTAAAATAAAGTAAACACGTGGATGCAGTTCAGGAAAATTGTAGTAAATTCGTAACGAAAGACGTATTTAAATGAGGTATTGATTAGAATTGAATAACACTTCTGAGAGGGGAATTTTAAAATTTTGGGGGGAAAAATGTATACTCCAAAGATGGGGGAATGGGGCAGAATAACGCCGAATATTTCATAAAAAAACAACACTGTAAATATTAACATACTATGCAACATCATTGCCCCTAACATGCAAAGCCAATCGGTTTATTATTTTTTATGTTAACTAACATCCTTAATGTTAGTTATGATCCTGAAGTCTAGATTACATTTCGCACTCCATGAACCACATCCTTTTAAACACTTAGACCAAAACTACTTATAACTTGTTATACTCTGAACGGGCTTGTCACTTAGGTTTCGCAAATTTATTTATAATGTTGTAAATGCAAAGTGATTCTCTGCAACAGCGGTTTAAATTTGAATGAAGTTGTATAAGCTGGTCACAAAAAGAGGTTGACATAATTTGTATAACAAAATGACTGTTAAATATTCTTTGCTTTAGTATATTCATTTCATCTTGTATTTTGGTCCTCTAAAAATAGTTTTAGCAAATGTGGTTATTTGCCTGTCAGCTAACCAACTGAAGGGATCGACTTATTTTTCGTGGGAATGCTACGAGTTAGCTATGTCGTGGGAACGGCTTACTTAGTACAGGGAAAAAATTGAGATAGAAAACAGAGGAGTGCAAAACTAAATAAAAGAGGAGTGCAGTATATTGTTTAATGCAATCCTCCTTTATTTAATGCACTGCTCTTTTTTCATTGCATCACTCATGTTTTTAGTTAAGCATCCCTCTTTTTTCTCGCGTTCTCTTTACTTAGTTAGTCATTTCCACGACATAGCCTACTCATTCCATCGAGGTATTATGTCGTGGGAACGAGATAAAAAAAGAGGATTGCATTTAAAACAAAAGAGGAGTAAATGTCACCTCTATGGCTATGTACATCAGAGATCTAGATAATATATTTTTTAAACCTCAATCAAGTGTCTTAATATCATGCCATTTGAAATAAAAGAGATCCCAGTGGACACAGTTTTATATACCATTAATTGACGCAATATATTTAAAATGTGCTGAAATCATTATGTTATTGATAGTATACTTCAACATTTTTGACGATGCTGGAACAGCATCGTCCAAGGTATGATAACCATCAAAAAAAATTTCACAATGGCGACCTATGTAAAGGACCGAGCCAGTTATTGAGATAACTGCATTTTTCAGTAACTTCTCTTTTGCATTCGCCACTGCGTAGGAGATTGCTCGTCATTGATAACATTCTCCTAGCAGAGTTGTCGTTTGTGTTTCAACATTCAACAATGGCAGCCCCCATGAGAGTCTCAATTCAAAACTTTCTTACTGCATAAATTGGCTTGTTTCACTATTTAGAAGCTGTCATTTAGGATATATGAATTATTTATTCACTAAATCTCCGCTTATGACAACAATAGTTGGAATTCGAAGGATATATACTCGATGTGAATGAAGGACTTTCTGGATCGTTACAGCTTGACACATCAAAACTGGCATACTGGTATTTTTAGTTATCAATATAAGTCACATTGTGCTTTATAAATTGTATTCAAACATTTTGCGACTTATTGAATGACTATGATACCCGATATCAACATTTCATCGGGGATTTGCAGATCACCAAGCTGTCCTGAAATTCAACATTGATTTCAAACTCTTTACTGGTTTGTACTCTTTCTTAGTGTAAGTACTTTTTATCATTTTCAAGTTAAATGTACTGTGTCACAGTAAAAGAGACATTAAGGCGATTGTGGCCAGTTTGGATCTAGATCAGCCTGCAGTCGCTTGAAATCTGTTTGCTTAAAAGAGTTTTTCTGACAATAACAAATAATTTAATTGGATACTGATTTGACTGCGCTTTTCCTGTGACCTGGCTCAAATAATAGAATTAATCATTAATCAAATTATTTATTTCGAACATTAATCAATTGTTTTTCTTGTCCATCAGGATCAATGACTCCAGCACTTTCCTGTTGAGAATTGAATACTGCTAAAGGCGATGCTAGGGAGCGTGAGAGATGTTGCACCTTCCAGTATCGCTCGAATGTTCATTGTCGGCTCGGGTACTACGTACATGTACCCCGGGTACTCTTAAGTATACTTACATGTATCCCGGGTACGGTAAATATACTAAAATGTACCCGAGAAATTTCACCCTGAATCAGTCGTTGTCGACTATTTTGTTGTAATAATTATATATACACATTTATGTCAATTTTCTGTAGAATGGCCTCTATATTATCGGAACATATACTCAAAAAGCATGTTGATGCAGTGTTTTTTGAAGAGAAGTGTGTTTAAGATAATCGGTTGCGCGTTTTACGACATCGGATTTTGGGCGCGAATACAACTCGGGTACAGTCTTATATGAACCGAGTACAATAACGTTTATTTACCGTACCTGGGGTACAAGTAGGTATACTTAGAGTACCCAGGGTACATGTAAGTATACTTAAGCGTACCCGGGGTACATGTAAGTAGTACCAGAGCCAACAATGACCAATCAAGCTCCATTATCCCTCATTAACCGACTCAAAAAACCGAGTCGGCAATATTTGACTTAATTTTTGGTTTGGTTGCTCTCGAGGGATCGAAAATTTTAGAATCTTCCTAAAAGCCCTACGGGTTTGATCCCCAGAAGCGACATTGAAAACTAGCATACTTTGTTATCTAAAAGGCTGCTAAACCTGATATACAATGATAATGTGAATTTTCTCTCACATGATGTTCATCAGTCATATTATATAAAAACTTACAGCAGTAGTAAACAACTGGACAATAATTAATGAACGCATCTTTCATTTGTCTTTGACACTTTGATTTTAACATGGCCTAGATTTAAATATGTGACTGGACTTTACCAGCACTCTTGCAACAGAGCTAAAGTTTAAATGTACCATTGAAGATCACCTAAATCCAGATTTGCTATTATAGACGTGTGGAAAGTTTTAAGGGTGTGACAAGTAAGCAAAAATTGGTCATTACCCAGAGGCCACAACTGATCTATGACTGTATTAAAACAAGAAAAATCTGATTTAGATTTCCTTAGATAGTTCAATAAAAACTAAGTTCATAAGCCTGGTAACAGTTTAACGGTAATGCTGCCAATGTGTCACACCAGGGCCTTGAATTTGAAATCTAGGACATGCATGGTCATTTCTTCATGAAATCAGGACACAAAATTGTATTTTAAGTCCTTAATTGACCTGGCTATAGTTCTCAGATTATTATAAGCTCAATCAGTATATTTATATCATTATTTATGCTTTGTGTATTGTAAACATATACACAATCATGCAGTTACATGATAGCAATAAATAATATCAAAGCTACCTATACTATAAAGGTCATTGACAAAGCCTATGGTCAAAATGTGAACACATTGAGTGTAATCGCCCTCTCGTGCCAGCAAAAAGAACACTTTGACATGTTGTCATTTTTGACAGTTCTACTTTCACTTTCATTTTGTGATATCAAACTATTAACAATTATGTGGCTGAGAAAAATATCGCCATTGCTTTTTATGCCCCCGGTAGGGTGGCCTATATCAGTTGAACTGTCAGTCAGTCAGTGTGTCAGTCTGTCCGTCCGTCCGAAAACTTTAATGGCCGTAACTTATTTAATATTGAACATAGCAACTTGATAATTGGCATACATGTGCATCTCATGGAGCTGCACATTTTCAGTTGTGAAAGGTGAAGGTGAAGGTCATCCTTCAAGGTCAAATGTCAAATATAAAGCGTCTGTCTGTCTGTCCGAAAACTGTAACATTGGCCATATCTTTTTCAAAATTGGCCTGCATGCGTATCTCATAAAGCTGCACATATTGATTGGTGAAAGGTCAAGGTCATCCTTCAAGGTCAAGGTCAAAGGTCAAATTTTGCAATATTGAAGATAGCAACTCCATATTCGGCATGCATGTGTATGTCATGGAGCTGCACATTTTGAGTGGTGAAAGGTCAAGGTCATCCTTCAAGGTCAAAGGTAAAATATATGGCTTCAAAGCTGCGCAGCAGGGGGCATTGTGTTTCACAAACACAGCTCTTGTTTAATTTTTTTTTGCACATTTCTTCAAAAAACTTACATCAATACACGATTTTCTTCGTTAATTCAATAATTCCTGACAGACTTGTGTACATATTTCGCTTACATTTTGACGCGCGTCGGTAGGACCGCATTACCGCTTCCGAAATGTGTATTCATACTATTGCCTTCGAGGAACTTATCTGATGTTTGACGGAAAGGGCCGAAAATGTGCGAGTGTGGGTCAAGTTCCCCACAGGTACTACTTTCCCGTTCCCCCAATTTTTTTTCCGTACCTAAAATTTTTCGTACCCATTTTTTTTTCGTACCCAATTTTTTTTTCGTACCCAATTTTTTGTTCGTACCCAAATTTTTTTCGGTCTCAATTTTTTGGTTCCCAAATATTTTTTCGTACCCAAATTTGTTTTCATACCCAAATTTTTTTCGCAAAATTTTTGCACCAAATTTTTTTTTCGTACCAACATACACAATTGTGGTGATTGTGGTGATGTAGATAAACTTAACTTGATGCTTTTATATCCACCCTCTCAAAAGCATCGTCACACCAGTACTGTCAGTACTTTGATTTTATCAGGTATAATACTAGAAAAATGAACTTGTTCTGTAATTATATTTTCGCTAGGTTATGTTTTTGTTATGTTCGTGGTGTTGCTAACCCTTTCCCACTAAGAAGCAAAGTGGAAATGGCTTTTGCAACCATCATACAACCTGAACATCCTGCGAGTAACTCGCAGGCTCTTCAGGTTTTATGCTGTTTGCTGCTTATCAGTGGCTCATGGTTGGAAATGAATCCTTTAAAACTTAAAACTAGTAAGAAATGTATTGTATTTAATTTAACTTTCAAATGGACTTCAAATGAGTCAATTTGAATGCGTATCTAAGTGGTAAAGGGTTAAACTACATTCGGCAGCAATCATCTATACACAACATGTAGTACCTTTTAACGTAATATATTATTTGATAAAATTCTAATTTGCTGACTGACATGGAAATTACATGTACTTATTTTAATATTTTCATCAATAGTAACTTTGCATAAAACAGGGATACTACATTATGAAGTTAACATTGACTTATCAATGCCAATTTGAAGTTTAAAACACCGAAATTGTAAAATATATAGAAGCTTTTAGTTGAATTTGCTATGATAACATTACAATTGTAAGAATTTAATATTCATCCTCTACATATACACCATCTACGTACTGCAGCAGGAAGATTTTAATACTTAGTCATGTCAGCACACTTTAACCGCTGCTTCAAAACCATTAGTGTTCTTCTTAACAAGGAAGATTATTGACAGCTGGTCTGTTGATAGTGAGAAGTGTTCAATCCTAACTAAGTGATGTTGGAAACATATAGACTTAGAACAATACCCTCTTTGTGAGTATGCACTTGACAAAGTATTTTGCTTTTATCAAATAAAAACCCCTGTTTAGTCAACAAGTTTCTTTTCAGAAGATTAAATGTGTACACTTTTGATTGTATTATTATAGTGAAACAGTCTATTTACTAATATGTTGAATAAAAACCCTGTTCACAGTGCTCTGTTAATTCATACACATATGCACCTATAGCTTAATATGTTCTTCTTAGCTAACACTAACACAATGTGTTGACTGTGAGCTTTTGTGATGACATTTTGCCCATTGTTAAACATGCATTGTCCGTTGTCAAAATTGTACAAGGTTAACACATTAGAGATTATTTTTGGTTCCAATATTCATGAAAAAATTTCAGAACATTGGTTTAAATAATAAATTGGTCCATTACAAAACTTCGTCCAAAAACTATATTGCTAGGTCAAATTAAATGAGAAGTTTCTGAACATTCTAGCAGTAACATTTTTACCAAATTCTCATGAAACATGCTCAGAACCCTTTTTCTAATGGTATAGCTGCTGAGTTTGAAAACGGTTCAGGTCTACTGAAAAATATTGGTGCTATTGGGCTAAGACGTTTTCTTTATGTGGATGTTATGAAGCTTTGTGAACAACTTAGAAGCCTTTTTTCCAAATCATCATAACGCATCATAACACATATCAAAACAGTTATTATCATGATATTTTAGCTGAATTCAACAGAGTTTCTGTCCATTCCATTATACAACTCCATGTGAAAGTAATAGGGAGAAAGTATATCAAAGTTTTTTTTGGTCAGTCAGTTTGTCAGAAGTTTTGTCAAGGTATGTTTTCAAAAGGACACCTTTATACTCTCAAGTTATCAATTTACATTTTTAATACATAATTAATATATCATCGGAGACTTTTATGTTCAAATGCCTGTATCCTGTGTTCTGTGTCTGCGGGAAGCCTCCAGGTATCTAAGCCATAGACTAGGAGGGACTATGAGGGTCATGTAGAGCCTGTACGTGGTGGGGAAGCTGATGGAACTGCTTGTCCACAACCTGCTCAGTCTGGCCAATGCTGTAGCAGTTCTTATTAGGATCTCAGCGGCAATGGTCCATCCTTGGACAGGGTTGCGCCCAAGTATTTTGAAACTGTTCACTTCTTATAGCTTCTTGCTGTTCATGTTGATGTCTGCAATGGTGTTGGTTGACCTCCATCCCATATACTCATGCTGTTTCATAGTCTGTTGGTGTGATCTTGAAGTTCACTGCTGGTGCCACCCATGAGGTAAATGTCACTAGCGAATCTCAAGTTGGAGATGGGTCTTCCACCTATGAAGGTAGATTTGTGTTGGTCATGGAGAGTCGCCTCTATTATCTTCTCAAAGAAAAGGTTGAACAGGACGGGAGAAAGCAGACATCCCTGACGGATGCTCACTGATGTCCTGACTCCTGAAGAGGCCCTCCCTGCTGTCCATTGAGAAGAACTGTAAAGTATTTCATTGATTCATAACCAGTGTGTCTAGTTTAAATATTGATGGATATTCTTCTGTCACTGTCACTCTTAACTATCAGTTTCTTAAAATATTAGTTTTAACAGCAATTTTCATACCAGTTTAGTGTAAATTTCTTGATTGTTCGATTAATAAATTATGCTGTTTTGAACTGTTTACTGGTTTAAATATTTTATTTCGATTACTGTATGAAAGTGTTGTGATTGGTCATAGTTCAGTGTTCTTTTGTTTATTTTCAATGTCCACTGACCAAGTTATTTGACCGAGTTCTTCTTGGGATACAGCACTTATTCTAGATCATTAAGATTTTGTTCCCTAAAAATAGAGCTGATCTTTTTAGCAAGTGCCTTATTCGTCTGCTTGCTTAAATGTTATGATTGTGTTCAGTCCGTTAATATTTAAGGCCTTTCACTGTTAATGATTAAATCAGTAAACTCAAATTGCTTGCCTTATGTTTTATGAATATGAAGAATGAGTGTCTCTTTAATTATTGTTCTCCAACCTTCATACATACAGTGTAACTTTAAATAGATAATCGTTGTTAACCAGGTTTTCCGAATTATTGTACTCCAATTTTCATACATACAGTTTAACTTTAAATAGATAATCGTTGTTAACGAGGTTTTTCGAAGGAAAAAACTGGTTATTAGATTGGCGAATGTTGGCGGGCGAGCGGGTTGGCCGGCTGGCGGGCGGGCGGAACAAGCTTGTCCCGGCCATAACTTTGTCGATTATTGTGAGATTTAAAAATCATTTGGCACATTTGTTCACCATCATTAGATGGTGTGTCGCACGAAAGAATTACATCAATATTTTCAAGGTCAGGGTCACACTTTGAGTTCAAAGGTAAAAAATGGCCATTAATGGGCTTGTCCGGGCCATAACTATGTCATTTATTGTGAGATTTGAAATCATTTGGCACATTTGTTCACCATTTTTGGACGGTGTGTTGCACGAAAGAATTACGTCAATATCTCCAAGGTCAAGGTCGCCACGACTAAAAATAGATTTATTTTGAAATATATGGGATTAATTATAAACTATCAGTTCAATTTGAGTTGTCACCCTTTATCATACTTTTTTTCACATTGAAAACCTGGTTTTGTGACAATTTTGTCCCTTGTTGTATTGTAGTTTTATTTGAAGAAATATTACATTTTAAATTTAAACTGCAAATCTGGGGGAAGTTTCATTTATTGCAAGTCTATATGAGCTTTTGTAAGTAGTGTAAACATTGTAACAAAAGAAGTCATTGTCTTTTATGATTTACTTTTTAATTCAGTAATATGGTTCAAATGATGTCTGCACAACACAAGGAGGTGTCTAGATAATGTTCTTAAACTATTTTATCACATGCTATACCCTGTTTCCAATGTAATACAATCATTACATATTTTTTTATATTACACATGTGTAATACAACATTTTTAAGCGATTTCATTGGCTTAGTTTTCGTTTATTGACCAATCGCCTTTTGTTATTTTGCTTTGTAAAAGCCAAGGCATTCCAAATGACGTCAGGAAATGTAAACAATATTCGAGATTTATCATTATGTTTGCGTAGATATTTATTTAATTTGCTCATTTAAAAGCATGTGATAAAACAGATCTGACACTTGTTGTCATATCATACCATATTTGATTAAACTTGTCCAGGAAATTCGTTAGTAAGCTCGCCAAAGGCATGCTTACTTACAAAGTTCTTGAACTCATTTAATAAATTATGTTATGATATGACAACTCATGCCAGATCCTATATAACTAAAAAATTCAAATAAGAAATAGATTACACATGGTAGGAAATTAATCGTGGTAAAAGGTGAACATTCTCAAAAGAGCAATATCTTTTTATCCCGTATGTTTTAGAACTGTCTGCAAAAACGTCGTAAAATCCAGTTATTGTTTGGAAATTAGTTAAAGAGTCAGCTTGTTTAATAAATCCTATATTGCTTGTATTCATAACAATCCTTTAATAAACCAACATTATCTTTGCACCCCAAACATAAAGATTTGTTTAAAATTGAAAAAGTTATTTTTAGAAAAATATTTAGCACCATGGCCATCAGCCTTAAATAATGTAATGTATTGTATAATAAGACTTGAAAACAGTATTGTTAATGGGGAAATTATATGCTTCTTTATAGTGTTATTTTTACAGAATGTTATATTTTTTGTTGAGATTGATTATAGCAGTAGACAAAGCATACTAATTATTCAGTACCTATTCATTATTAAATGTAAGGAAATAATACTTGGTATTACAAATCCAACAAGATGTGTTTGTGAAACACTATGTCCCCCCCCCTATATTAGACCTTTGACCTTGAAGGTTTCTCTTGACCTCTCACCACTCAAAATGTGCAGCTCTATGAGATACACATGCATACCAAATATCAAGTTGCTATCTTCAATATTGCAAAAGTTATGGCAAATGTTAAAGTTTGACGCAAACAAACAAACAAACTGACAGGGCAAACACAATATATATAGACTGGGGGGAATAAACATTAATGATATAAACCAGGGCTTAACACTTAACTTTTTTTTCAACTAGCCCATTCGGGCTAGTAAATGAAGAAAATCTTTACGCCATTTCGGGAGAAATTTCCTTGTTTTTTACTCCCCCTCATACTTTCTATTAATTTCCTCCTTCCCTTTTCTTTTCTTATCCGAGGAACCCCCATCCCCACCAGTAAAGCCAAACTTAAACAACGACATGAATGTTTAAACCTTTTTTTACATAGGTTGCCGCGGTTGCTGTCTGACGACAAATGGTAAGTGAATCTTAGGTGTCGCAAAATAACGTGTTACGGTAGTAGTAACAATCGTACAGGGATAACTCTCTACTAAAAGCCGGGATCAACCATTAATATTAGTTTTGTTTATTGAATTGCATAAAAAAGATTGTCAAAACACTTCTTATCGATCAAACAAATTAAAATTATTTAAAATTGGTAAATAACTAATAATTTTATAGTAACTTTGTGTTAATGTCGAGTTTTATACCTTCATTGATCCCGGACGATCCTGGGCGATCCCCGCTTTTAGTTTAAAACTTATTTTTATCGAGAAAACACGTCACTTGGAGGAAACCAATCAAAACCCGTATCTAGCGGAATTCTGTTTAAAAATAGGTACTGACGTGTTTTACCAGGAAAACCGCCGGGGATTTTCTGAATTGTCGGCCTCTTTTTGATTGCAATCAGGGGGTTCCAAATATATTTCAAGATACGATCCGTTTTTTGTCTCCAACTTCACTCTGGGATTTAATTGTCATCTGATCATACTGTATTAAGATTTCTGCATCTTTGAAAAGCTTATTTAAAACACAGTTTATTGATATATATAGAACACATAATCCCGCCCAAAATACACACGACCGGTCAAGCATTTTCCTGGGACATTGGCTAGCCCAGACCTAGGTACAGGCAGTGAATGTCTTTCGGACGTGCCTGAGTGTTAAGCCCTGTAAACACATTGTGGCTAGAGATTGACGGTATATATTTTATTGTCAGAGGAAATTTAAAAGACCTACACAGTATAGATTTGTAAATAGTATTTAACACAGATTTGACATACCGGTATACACAATACAATTAAAGCAGATGAACAAGTACGGGTCTGGTCAGTTTGTTAAAATATTTACTTATGTCTCCCATAATGATATAACAAATCATAACATATTAGATAAATTAATTAAGCATGTTCTAATTACTTTTCTTACATGCAACATTTTATTTATAAATGTTATACATACTTATGTTCAAACTTAATTTAATTTGTATGTGAAAAGGTAGTTTTTTGTACAATTCTTGAAATACAAATTAGATTTTTACAGTAATGTTAGTAGACAATTATATTTATGAACCCATCAAGAAGCTGCACATGAAATACTCTGTATATAAAATACCAAACTAATATATAAAATACATATTACTATATGCAATGCTCGTATGTATGTAATGTTCTAAAGAGAAAACAAAATTTCAAAAACATTAAAAAATAACTTTCATGTTCATCTTGTTGCAAAATAAACTCCATTATTGTGATTCAAATGTAGAATGTTAATAATAGAAAAGTGAAAATTCCTGAGCTCCAACCGGGGATTGAACCACGGTCTTCTAAGTGGTAACCAGAAACTCTAACTGCGTCGCTAAGCAGCTAGCTAAACAGCAAGGCTGTTGGAAATTGCTTAATTTAAGTACAATATAAGATATATATTTTACAACACTTTATTTCACTCCTTTACTAATATCATCATTGTTGACGGTTAAAGTGTATCTTGAAAGTGAATGAAAATATGACCAAAACAATTACTGGTACTTGCACATTGGTATATACTCATTCCAAATCACAGGTGGCGTGTGAATTAATGATTAATTAACATCATTTTGAAAAAAAAATCAAATTATAACGAAATGTCAACTTCTCTGAAAAGAATATGTCACTATTAAATATATATATCGTTATAATTTCGTTATTTTTCATTCAAACTGTGTTCCAAATAAGATGCTTATTTGTTGAAATCATAATTGTATGTCCCAATTTGTGTTATAATTCATCATGATTTAAGACAAACAATGTTTTAAAGTTCTGGATGGGGTTGTAGAAATTAACGCTGATTTGTTCATGCTGTAGTATAACTATTTGTTGAGGTAAATTCTCATTTTGAAGATTCTTTAGGTCGACAAAGTTTGGCATGATACCGTCTGGGAAGTGGTCTGAAAAAACCTGTCTATAAAACATTGGAATATAATTCTTCTGGCTATTTGCTCTTTCCCAGTCTGTTTTTGTATAATTACTATATTAGTCCTTTAGTATTTTTTTTTCAGAAAATGTACTGACTCTGCTTATAAAATTGTGGCATTCAAAGATGCAGCAGTAGTATTTTCCTAGTGTTTATATTGAAACCAGAAGTAGGTATACTGTCCTGCACGAACGACAACTCTGTTAAGACGGAATTATGAAAATCCGGAATAACTCAATTGCAACAAATTAAGCAACTTTATTCATTGAAATTTAGAAACCTTATATTATGATCCTGCTTATAAATTCATGTTGGGTTGGTGGCTGAATTCATGGTAAATTTAAAGAGTATTACTCTTAATACGCAAATGATTTTCTTTCTATAAATTTAGATCGATGTATGCTTTTATAGTGGCACTGTGGATTGCACTTGGTGTTGGTCTGGCCAAAGCTCAAGTCAATTTTACTGATGTAGAAATATTTGTTTCCCTAAATAACTTAAATCATGTGCAATCTGTACAATCCATTTAAGATCAACATTTTGGTAATGGCGTCATAGTGATAATAATAGCTTTTGAACTAATTGCACGTTTACAGATAGTTAAATAATTTCAATATTACTAATAGATTTTTACTTGCATATAACTGAAGTGGGGGCCCGAGTTATTGGTGTGAAATAGTGATTTTATTGAATGTGCAAGTTCAAATGAAGTGTCATAATTTCAATATTGAGGAACACTTAAGTTATTTAAAAAGTGTTTGGCAAAGAGTTGGTCAAACGTGGTCCATCTTTGATAATAATGAGGTTCTCAAGTACATGTTTAGCTCACCTGAGCACAAGCTCACCTTGTGATCGCCTTGTATGTTGTGTGTTTGGCGTCGTGCCGCATAAATATTTGCCTTGTTTACACTCTAGAGGTTACATTTATTGTCCGATCTCCATGAAATTTGGTAAGAAGATTTGTCCTAATGATAACTTGGGCGAATTCGATAATGTTTCTGGTTGGTTGAAAAACATGGCAGCCATTGTGCTGGGCATTTTACCTTAAATGGCTATATTAAAACCTTGGTAACACTCTGGAGGCCACATTTATTGTCCTATCTTTATGAACCTTGGTCAGAAGAATAGTCCCAATGATATCTTGGACGAGTTCGAAAATGGTTCTGGTTGGTTGAAAAACATGGCCACCAGGGTTGGGGCATTTTTCATAATACATGTATGGCTGTAGTAAAAACTTGTTAACACTCCAAACGTCACATGTATTGTCCAATCTTCATGAAACTTATCAGAATATTTGATATCCTGGATGAGTTAGAAAGATGGTTTTGGTTGGCATTTTTCCTAATGTGGCTATATATTTCTTTCGTAAAACCTTGTTAACACTGTAAAGGCCACATTTATTGTCTGATCTTCATGAAACTTTGTCAGATTTTTTGTTCGCAATGATATCTTGGTCAAGTTGCAAAATGGTTCCGGTTTGTTAAAAAACATGGCTGCCAGTGGGCAGGACATTTTTCCTTATAATTATGGTTTTGGTAAAAACTTGTTTACACTCCTAAAGTCACATGTATTGTCCAATCTTCATGAAACTTGGTCAGATTTGTTTTAATGATATCTTGGATGAGTTTGAAAATGGTTCTGGTCTGTTGAAAAACATGGCCACAAGGGGAGCTTGCAATATATCCTTATATGGCTATATTAAAATCTTGTTAGCACTATTAAAGTTACATTTATAGTTCACTCTTCATGAAACTTGGGCTGGACAGAACATGTCAGTTCCTTTGTATCTGAGGTGAGCGAATTTGGGCTTTTCAGACCATCTTGTTTGTTATAATCTGTGGATTTTCAATATGTTTGAGTATTTTAAATAGAGAATAATAGGTTAGTGTTGATTATAGATCAGGTTTATCATGCGAGGCTTAGAAAACAAAAAGCACGAGCCTTGGCGAGTGCTTTTTCGTTTTCGTGCCGAGCATGATAAACCTGATCTATAATCAACACTAACCTATTATTCTATTTATCCCACTTTTTATTCGGTAAACTATTTTTATTTAAACAAAATAAGTTTTCATGAGTGTTTGTCGTACTTTGATAATGACTGTAGTGTAACCAAGGTCAGTGTATTACTCCGCGTTCCAAAAATAACCGCTGATCAAAAAATCATTTTTTTTTTAATCAGAATATCGTTCTGTAACAAAGTGTCGAGCGTTATTTATTACAATTTTAATCATATTGAATTGCAAATCTTTAAGTTTTATGATATCAATATGGCATTAAGTTGTTATATACAAGGAACTACATTTGTTTACAACGTAGCCTAACACCACACACAATTCACTTTCGATATCAAACTATCGAGTCGATCACGAGGTGCACAATATTTCCTTCTTTGTTATAATATGTGGTTATTTCGTGACAAAATAACAAAGATTACTTGGATTTAAGCTAATTTTATACATTAACATTTTGAATGTTGAAAGTGGCACCAAAGAATTGTGAGGCAAAGTTGTTCGAACTAGAGAAAGACATTTGCAAGTGAAGTGACTGGGTGGGGCGAACATCAAGATCAACTTGTTCGACGGTAGACATCGGTTGTCTAGGCTGCATTTCGGCCATAGTTTCAGTGCGTGAAGGTGAACAAGAGGAATCTGTTGGATTGTTACATTTACTGGACTGAGCAAGAATGAACACTTTTGCTGCTGTTCAACAGATATGTTGGAATAATTGGTTATGGACTGGACATTTTTGTGCCCTGTTATGGCCATGGTTTCAGTGGGTGGAATGTTTGCATTTCGAAGTTTTTGGACCAGGAATTTGTGAACTGAGTGGTTCGTTATTCTCTTGTGCTTGAGAAAGCCGGCGTCTTTTGCCATGGCCTTCAGCATCTGACCTAACTTGTTGACACCCAATTGTTGACGCAAGAATCACCGGGATGCAGTGTCATTTGTGCGTATTGCCAGGTAGAAAAGATGCTTTAAAGAAAAATCAGATGGACGCATATCCAAGTACATCTTGTAAATGAACACAGGATTTCTTGGTCCAGACGATTGTTTTCTACGGTCAAAGGGGAGCAACTCGAACTGACTTCTTCAAAGGGGAGCAACAACAACAGAACCTATTTGCATAGTGTTAAATTTACCTAATACTAGGTTTTAATGACAATAAATGACAAAAAACTCGTTTTTTGCTACTTTCCTTTGTTTTAAGGTCATTAAGATTGACAAACATTTGAGATTGTTTTTATTATTGATGCACTTGGCAAATACAGGTGACGAGGTGCGTGGGAAAAAGTAGTCCCGGTTCGGCAGTTGATGACGTCATTTCGTGCCATTGATTATAGCCTTGCCGTTGATTATAGATGAAATTTAATCAACGGGGCTTTAATCAACCGATTTCGCTGTAAAAGTGGGATAAATAAGAAGTATGTGACTTATAATGATTAGTTTTTATAATTATATTGATAACATGAACTATTAATCCATTATTGGTCCTTAATTGTTATCGTAATTAGTGTAACTAACTAACTATTGTTTTATACTAAGTTGCTTTACAAATTAATTGAATTTATGTCACTTTCAAATGACTTTGCAACTTTAAATTGAAATTTAAAAAGATATTATATCATACAAAAAGCAGCCATTAGTGTTTAAGTGCATGTATAGTTCTTCAATAGGTCTTTCATACAAAGCTATCGGTGCTTCTTTGATCCTGTCATTGAGAATTAAAGAAACGTACTTGGTGAGAGCCGTTACGCCTTGAATATATTAAACATGATATCTCTCCCCAGTGAATTCTGTTCAGATAACTGGCCATGCAAGCTCAATATAAGATATATTATACCATTACCTATTAAAAGGTTACTACAATGAAAATAACTTTCAAATTAAAAATAATTGACCAGTCGCCAAATACGCGATTGCACCGCCCACTGAGTTGTGTATTCATAAAACGCTTTATCCATTACTCCGACAGTCTTTGTTTGTCGTACACTGTGGCCGCAATAAACAAAATCTGATTGAGTATTGCTTGAGTTTGATTGACAGCTGGCGAATGGTCAATTGTTTGTATATGCCCCCAATAGAGTGGCATATGGCAGTCTCACTGTTCACCGTCAGTCCGTCTGTCTGTCAGTCTGTCAGTCTGTCTGTCTGGAATCGGTTTTAAACTATTTCAGACACTGAAGTTTTGGTGTACGAGTCTACCTACATTACCATGGAGTTTTCTAGCCGTTTTTGCAAAAGAAATCTGGTTAAATAGAGTTTTGTTTTTATCGAGAAAAGTGGCAAATTTGGGAATTTTTTGTATCAACAAAAAGGACCATTTTGGGATTTTTTCATCATCAAATATTGACACAACATTTATTTTCCTGGCCATTTTGGGAAAACATTTTATAGATTTTATTTATATATCATGTAGGATGCTTAAAAAATTAAATAGAGATATACAGTACAGCCAAAGCTGAACAAACGTATTTCGCGATCCGCGGCGGCAAGGTGAAATGAGTCAATGCCGCGTCAGTCGTTGAAGCCGCGTCAGTATGCGGCGGCAAGTCGCATTTCACCGCAAAACTTCGCATC
Source organism: Dreissena polymorpha (assembly GCF_020536995.1). Classification (NCBI taxonomy): domain Eukaryota; kingdom Metazoa; phylum Mollusca; class Bivalvia; order Myida; family Dreissenidae; genus Dreissena; species Dreissena polymorpha. The sequence continues at coordinate 180,719,166 of NC_068355.1, read as the reverse complement.
TGTCCGCCGAGGCATGCCACGTTCCGCGACATGATGCCCAGTTGATGCGCATCATGAAATAAAAAATCTTTAAAAAATTATTAGTTACATATAGTTAACAAATTTTGAAAGAACAATTATTATAATAATTAAAATCATAATAAATTTATTGTGCGCGGATTGTATTAGCATATACATGTAAGCATAGTTAATGTGTCTGACCAATTAAGTTTGTTTCCCGCCCGTAGTGTATGTATTTCACACATAAACAAGGTCACGTAATTATGTTTTCGCACATACAAGTGGTCAAGGCTCCAGCATATGGTGGATTTATAAATTAATTGCATGTTGATTTTGCTATTATATTTAAGCTGAGAAAATTAGCAGTTTGAAGCCACATCAATAATCAAGACGGTGACGACGTATTTGTTGTTTTGTTACTTATCAGCTTATTATAGCTATTGTTTGAATATGCATATATAAACACGTTTTATTTTGTTTGTATTATATAGTTAATATCGCTACTAATTACCCGATAATCCCGTATATTCCAGTTTTGAAGCAAATGCTGGTAAATATTTACGATACACAAACATTCTCGATATTTCCTTTAGTATCAAATACATTTTGGCATTTGTTACTATTTATAGAGATGATGAAATAACGTCTTATCGGGTTGTTTTTTTCCACTGAACACGCGATTTACGCCTGACGTGATGTTCATGTATTTATACAACACAAAATACACCCAAACTTTCCAAACGACGTTCCACATGTCTGCATAATTTTAGCGCGCTTTTTATGAAACAAAGGATATTTAAGCACTGTTTATTTGACGCTAGAATTTGCCAAATGTCGCGTTAGCATTAAAATTCGGAAGTGTGTTTCCGATTACAAATTTAATAATGATAATCAAAGGAAACATTAACAGTTGGGCGTAATTAATTCTACGCTACACATACATGTATGTACATGTAGGTGGATATCTTTTCACTCGATCCGCGTACGTATGCGGCGAATTTACTCCACAAAAGTACGCGAGGTTAATACAGACTCGTCGTTGTTGCGCGGATCGATGCCGAGTGCCACGGCAATACGCCGCGTCAACACACGATTCGGCCGCCGCATACTAATAATCTGGCCATGGCGTAGCCGCAGATTATGTTTGTGCCGCTTTGGCTTTACTGAAGAGTCTAATAATCATAACACACTTATTTCTAAGTGTCTAAGGGGGGAGTGGGGAATTGGGATTTTTTTTATAATTTCGGGTTTGGATTGGGTCCGTTTGCTTTGGGATCGGGTCTGTTTTCCAGCCTATTATACATAGCAGGAAAACCCCTAATTGACTTACAGATCTACTTTGAGTTTCGTTCTTGAACATAGATTTTTGACGAAGTAACATGACTTGGACTTGAAACTTTCCTCTATAATAGATCTAGCTGCTGTGCAGTTTCAAAGTGCAGTAGAAGGCATTGTGTTTCACAAACGTAGTTCGTGTTTTTAAAATTTACTGATTTATAATTTGAACGGGCAAAAAAATTCAGCAAATCCATATTGTAATATATTTGAATACTGTTAACCGGTATTGCGATAGGTATTTGATACACTGAGAGCAATTTGAAACAAGCAAATTTGTTGATTTGATATCCTCCACCATAACTAAAAAGTGTTTGACCGGCTGACAGATGGGCTGACAGCAGACGGACGGACTGATGGATGGACAAACAATGCCAAAATTATATCCTTCTGCCTTTGGCGGGGGATAACAAGTGAATTTGTTGAATTGATATCCACTGCTATAACTAAAAGGTTTGTGACACACGGATGGAGGGACTGACAGACTGACAACGTCAAAACTATATCCCTCTGCCATTGGTGGGGGATAAAATTTGTATGAAAAACTAGAACACTGATGGTAAACATCTTGAACATAATATATCATAATATTAGTTGTTGTCTAACGGTAACGTTTTTTTTAATGTATAATTTGCTGTACAAACTGAATTATTAAATGTATGAAAGTCAATTTGCTTATTTAAAAGTAATTTATACTATTTTTAGTTTGATATGTACTGTAAACTTCACATTTGCATATCGATGGTCCCCATTTCAAATGTCCAACTTACAAAATCACAACTTTCCAGGAGGGCTATTTTTTCATTTTCATAACTATATGCAAAAAGCAGCAGTTAAAAATTATTCGGCTTCGCATTTTACAATAATATTCAGCTTCCCATTTTTGAGTATCAGCTTCAAATGTTTGCATAATTTTATTTCCACAATCACAGTTCAGCATTTTATCATATGGCCAGTTTGGGGTGTTTTGATTGGTTAGGTGGTTCACCATTTTCTGGGCATGTGCGCATTGATTTCCTGCCCTACACTTTGCAAAAATCACGATATGTCAAAAAAATGTAGGTTCAGCATTTTGAATGGGGATCATCGATATACCACCTAAATAACTGTTTATGAAATGGAATACTCTTATCAGATAATAATATCCGTTCACAAGCTATAGCTTCAATGGATTTTGATGTCTATTTAAAATCAAGTTCAAATAATAATGATTTATTAGTATTACTGCTATATAGGATTTCATAACGAGGCTGAATGTGTAACGGTCTTTTCCTTTGCTGATGCAAATTTTGGAGAATACGAGTTACCCATTATCTTAACATTGATAATTGCTCAAAACAAAGATATAAAATAGGCGTATAATACTAATAACATAAGTGTACCTAAGTACAATTATCAAAAGTATCAAATCGATTTGACAAGAACAAGGTGTTGAGAGTGGGATTTAAATCACATTGGTCAAAACAATAGACACTATGTAGACGGGGACGTTTTTTACTAGCTCACCGCATTCCGGAGGATTTCGGATATAGTCGCTGTATCACGGTTGATATCGGAGGTCTTATTTTGATGTTAAGAGTGATCACCCATCAATAGTAATTTGTGTTGGAATTTTGGGGTTTTAATACTGGTTCCCTTTTTTGTAACGTGAAATATTATATAATGACTGTGTATGTAGAAAAGAAGACTTATTCTGAATCAGAGACGCAATAGCAATCGACTTAAGAAGTACTATAGATCCACAAAGATGTTAACAGCTAGTTAAATTCAGTAGCAGCATAGCCAAATGCACATAGTAAAACAAAGAACAAAGAACATCTTTAGAAATAGCATTAATACAAATTTCGAAAGTTTAACTTTAGTTGTCAATAACACACACAAAGTAAAGATAGATAAATTATGAAGTGATTATAAACTTATCAATTTGTGGCATAGAATATGGAATGTTTGCACATCAATTGTAACTAGAAATGGCGCGGCACAGGCCGACGCGTATCTCCACGCCGCATGTTTGACCCAGGGGCGCCCCAGGGTTACTGGTAATGGGGCCATGAATAGTTGAGATTGGCTGTATTGTTATAAGAGAAGTTCAGTATCAATTTGAAGTGAAGCGGTGTAAAATGAAACTTATAGCAAAAGGCAATTTTGGGTTGGTGTAGTCTATGTGGGCGGTGCGCCCCATGGTTGGTAATGGGGCCATGTATAGTTGAGATTGTCCGTATTGTCATAAGAGAGGTTCAGTATCAATTTGAAGTGAATAGGTGTAGAAATGAAGAAATTTTAGTAAAAAGCAATTATGGGTGGTTGTGGTCTAAGTGGGCGGGGTGCCCCAGGGTGGATAATGAGGCCATGCATAGTTGAGATTGACCGTATTGTCATAAGAGAGGTTCAGTATCAATTAGAAGTGAATCAGTGTATAAATGAAGAAGTTTTAGTAAAAGGCAATTTGGGGTGGGTGTGGCCTATGTGGGAGGGGCGCCCCAGGGTTGGTAATGGGGGCCATGCATAGTTGAGATTGACCGTATTGTCATAAGAGAACTTCAGTATCAATTTGAAGTGAATCGGTGTAGAAATGAAGAAGTTATAGTAAAAGGCAATTTTGGGTGGGTGTAGTCTATGTGGGCGGTGTGCCCCATGGTTGGTAATGGGGCCATGTATAGTTGAGATTGACCGTATTGTCATAAGAGAGGTTCAGTATCAATTTGAAGTGAATCGGTGTAGAAATGGAGAAATTTTAATAAAAGGCAATTTTGGGTGGGTGTGGTCTAAGTGGGCGGGGTGCCCCAGGGTGGATAATGGGGCCATGCATAGTTGAGATTGACTGTATTGTCATAAGAGAGGTTCAGTATCAATTTGAAGAAAATCTGTGTAGAAAAGAAGAAGTTATAGTAAAAGGCAATTTCGGGTGGGTGTGGTCTATGTTGGCGGAGCGCCGCAGGGTTGGTAATGGGGCCATGCATAGTTGAGATTGACCGTATTGTCATAAGAGAGGTTCAATATCAATTGAAATGAATCGGTGTAGAAATGAAGAAGTTATAGTAATAGGCAATTTTGGGTGGGTCCAGTCTATGTGGGTGGGGCACTCCAGGGTTGGTAATGGGGGCCATGCATAGTTGAGATTGACACTATTGTCATAAGAGAGGTTCAGTATCAATTTGAAGTAAATCGGTGTAGAAATGAAGAAGTTAATGTAAAATATCCTAAAAAAAATGAATGAAAATCTCTGACCCGGCCCCACCCCAACCCCCATAACTTTTGACCAAGGGGTCAGATCAAAATTCCAAATAGTGCAGGGTCGCACACATGCTCATAGCTACCATGTGTGTAAGTTTAAAGGTTCTAGTGCTTATAGTGTAGGAGGAGATAGTGGCCAGGACAGACTGACGGACAGACAGACGGCGGAGATTTTCAAAAAGCGTGTGGATAACTAGGAAAAATGCAACTGCCATGTATCAGAAAGCATATGCCAGTAGTTAAAATAAGAATATCAACTAACAGCATGCATGTACTGGCCGATATTCCCTTCCATATATGTACATCATTATATTAACTGTCAGTTTTAAATACTGTTTGAGGAAAAAGATCAGATATATAATACTAAAATTGTATATGTAAGAACCTACTTTATTGTCATTATAATTCTATGTTCATAACATGGCATTTATAAGAGCAATTAAAAATGTGGTGTGTTAAACACTTTGGGATAAAGTTTTTATCTACACAGCTTCTTTGTGCAGTTTAAAGTAATCAATACACACATTTGTAACACAATAGTCAGTTGACAGTGTACATAGTTACACTGTTTACTCCTATCATAATAGCGCCAGTTGACGGTTAACTTGGTTGCTGTTCTGTTCAGTTCAAAATTTCATATTACTTGCCTGTGTTAAATAATAATTGTGTGTGTTTTCTGGGATATTTATTGTAAACAAATACTGGGACATAAATATTTCAATTGATTTATGATTGTATAATCTTGTTTGTTGAAAGTGAATTATCAAAATGGCGACATCTGCATTTTCTAGAAATTTTGATTTGGTTAAATATTATTGTTGTACAATCTGCGAGAAAGAACGGTCTGTAGAAATAGATGCAGAATTTTACTGTAAAAAATGTCGCAAGTATTACTGCAAACCATGTATTCACTCTCATAGAAAGCATGGTTGGTTGTTTAATAAAAAATCTCCTTATGGAAAGGATAAAATAATGAAGTGGCCACTTTCTAAGAAGATGGAGAATTATCTCATAACATGCAACATACACAAGAATGAAACAATAACAGCATTGTGCAATGGCCATAGTGAGCTGTGCTGCTCCAGATGTGTTGAGCTTAATCACAGGTACCTGATAAAGAATAATTATGTTGTTTATCAGTATTATAAATACTGGAATTGTATGATGAAATTACCAGCGTCCATAGTTAGTCATTGAGATTATTGTTAGCAGTTTCTGTATTTTTATTTCCTAATCATTACATGCGTGCTATTTGTTGGTCAGTTTTTAATTTACTTACTGTTTGCAAAAGATGTTTATTATATAATGCCATTTTTAAATTCAATTTAATAATAGCTATACAGATGTGATTCAAATCTTCAATAACTTAATTCAAGAAAACTTAAATCATTGTCCTATTCTAATGTTATCCTTAACTATAAATGAACAAAATCAGTCAACTAATATCGACTTTGATTAATAACATTTTTGCAGATAGAACAAAGTTACATACAGTTACTTAATGACCTGTCCGCAGACTTGGCTTTCAGGCTACTTCTTGTATTAAACAATAAACCTTTTTATCAATGTATATATTTTATGTTCTCCAACCGGGTGGGAGCTTAATGTATCACTTTATTGATAATCAATATAAAGTTTTATTTTGAGTTTCAATGGAATTGATTTAACTTGTGTGTAAATCAAGATTCTCTGCTAATTATGACCCCCTCCGAAGAAGAGGGGGTATATTGCTTTGCTCATGTCGGTCTGTCTGTCGGTCTGTTGGTCCGTCCACCAGGTGGTTGTCAGATGATAACTCAAGAACGCTTGGGCCTAGGATAATGAAACTTCATAGGTACATTGATCATGACTCGCAGATGACCCCTATTGATTTTGAGGTCACTAGGTCAAGGTCACGGTGACCCGAAATAGTAAAATGGTTTTTGGATGATAACTCAATAATGCATACACGGCCTACAGGGCGAACTCTGAACAATATAACTGAAGCAACTGGTCTGTAATCCTAAATCTATAATTATCAGTCCAATGAAACATCATCCTTTGAGTAAAATAAAGTGGATCAGTAAAAATATTATCAGAATATGATTATTTTTTGTATATTTTTTATATTAAATATTGTGTTAAAGTTTAATTTTGTTGATTAATATAAATATAAGCAAGACAGGGGAGGTAATACACTATTATATCTTTCTTATATACATGGGAAACAAATGCAATAAGTTAAAATTTCATGTTTAATGAATAGAGGATATCACACCCCCCCCCAATTTTTTTTAAACATCATGTAATAAATAACCACACCCCACATAAACCCCCCTCTCACCCCCCCCACCCCTTACCCACCCAACCCCCTACCCCCCACCCCCCCCTACCCCCCACCCCCCCCTACCCCCCACCCCCCCTACCCCCCCCACCCCCACCCCCCCATTTTTTTTAACATCTAATAAATAACCCCACCCATATTGTACCCCCCCCTCTCACTCCCCCCTACCCCACCACCGCCCATTTTTTATGTCCCCCACTATAGTAGTGGGGGACATATTGTTTTTGCCCTGTCTGTTGGTCTGCTTGCGCCAACTTTAACATTTTGCAATAACTTTTGCTATATTGAAGATAGCAATTTCATATTTGGCATGCATGTGTATCTCATGAAGCTGCACATTTTGAGTGGTGAAAGGTCAAGGTCATCCTTCAAGGTCAAAGGTCAAATATATGTGGTCAAAATCGCTCATTTTATGAATACTTTTGCAATATGGAAGATAGCAACTTGATATTTGGCATGCATGTGTATGTCATGGAGCTGCACATTTTGAGTGGTGAAAGGTCAAGGTCATCCTTCAAGGTCAGAGGTCAAATATATGTGGCCCAAATGGCTTATTTTATAAATACTTTTGCAATATTGAAGATAGCATCTTGATATTTGGCATGCATGTGCATCTCATGGAGCTGCACATTTTGAGTTGTGAAAGGTCAAGGTCAAGGTCATCCTTCAAGGTCAGAGGTCAAATATATGTGGCCAAAATCGCTTATTTTATGAATACTTTTGCAATTTTGAAGATAGCAACTTGATATTTGGCATGCATGTGTATCTCATGGAGCTGCACATTTTGAGTGGTGAAAGGTCAAGGTCATCCTTTACAAGGTCAAGGTCATCCTTCAAGGTCAAACATCATATAGGGGGACATTGTGTTTCACAAACACATCTTGTTTAAAAAACCATTGTATAATTATACCCACCCCACATTATTACACCCCCGCTCACCCCCACCCCCCTACCCCCCCCCACCCCCCCCATTTTTTTAAACATCTTAAAAAGTTACCACACCCCATATTAATAAACCCCACCTCTCAACCCCCCCCCACCCCCACCCCCATACCACCACCCAACCCACCCCTAACCCCCAACCCCCGTCCAATTTTTTTGTTTAAACTAATAAATAATTACCACTCCCCCATTATGGCCCCCTCATCACTCCCCCTACTCCCCCCACCCCTCAATTTTTTTAAAACATCTTATAAATTACCACACCCTCCATATTATATTACCCCCGCGCAACCCCCCACCCCGACCACCCCCACCCCCTAACCCACCCCACCCCCCTACCCCCACCCCCACCCTCCACCCAATTTTTTTTTAAACATCTAATAAATTAACCCCACCCCACATTATTACCCCCATCTCACCCCCCACCGCCCCTACTCACCCCAACCCCCCACCCCCCAATTTTTTTTTTCTTAAACATCTCATAAATTACCACACCTCCCACCCCGCCCTAAAAAAATATTTTTTTTTAAACATCTAATAAATTACCACACCCCACATTATACCCCCCTCTCACTCCCCCTACCTCCCCTACCCCCCCATCCCCACCACCCCCACCCCCCCCCAAAAAAAAGTTTTTTTTTTTACATCTTATAAATTACCACCCCCCACATTATACCCCCCTCTCACCCTCCCCACCCCCCCTACCCCCCCACCCCCCTACCCTACACCCCCCACCCCCTCCACATTTTTTTAAACATCTAATAAATTACCACACCCCGCATTATACCCCCCTCTCACTCCCCCCCTACCCCCCCTCCCCCCCAAAAGAATAAAAAAAAATAAAAATCATCTAATAAATTACCACACCCCACATTTCCGTTTCCGGATGATAACTTACATTAGGTCAAAGGTCAAGGTCACAGTGACAAAAAACGTATTCACACAATGGCTGCCACTACAACTGACAGCCCATATGGGGGGCATGCATGTTTTACAAACAGCCCTTGTTATATTTGTCATACTCCATGCTTGTCTGCCCATCCTTTTGTCTGTTTGACAAGTAACTAGTTTCTAGGTTAGACCTCAGAAAATAATGATCAAAAAATAAATCTGCTTTGATTAAATTTCATTGAGTTTTTTTGCCGTTTCTAGGTTAGACCTCAGAAAATAATGATCAGAATTGACAAAACAGTTGAAACCTTTTTTAAGGCTTGACATGTTAACCTATTATCAAACAGTTACAATATATCATAAAGGGACATGCACACAAAAAAATAAATCTGCTTTGATTAAATTTCATTGAGTTTTTTTGCCGTTTGGTTAACAATAATTAAGACAATATTACATGTTGACCAAATCGTCTCAGAAACCACAGGGTCCTAGATTGTTAGTTATTTTGCATGTAATACTTAAAGTGGTTCTCTGCTCAGTTTGTTTCAAATCATGTTGATGGGGTCAAAACTTGCCACCCCAAGTGATCAGATGTATAAACACCTTTATTGTTTATCTCAACAAATAATCTTCTCTAAAACTGATATTTTGTGTGTAACAAAGTATGGTAGTTCTCTTCAAAGTTTGCTCAAATCATGTGTATGGGGTCAAAACTTACCACGCCTATGTGTCAAATCATTTATTTAGACTGATGTAGTAAATAACATTAAAAATTGTATTATCTGAAACCACAAGGGTCTGGGGTTTAATGTTTGGTGTTTAACATCGTATGTGGTCTTCTACATAGCTTGATCAAATCATGACGCTGGGGTCAAAATTTTCACTACTCTAGGTGTTATTTGTTTTTGTCCCCTACCTGTTTCACCGGAGGAGACTTATGGTGTGCCCTCTGTGTGGCCGTGAGTCCATGAGTCTGTCACACTTGTCTGTGTGTCTGTCTGTGTGTCTGTCTGCCTGCCTGCCTGCCTGCCGGCCGGCCGGTCGGTCGGTCGGTCAATCGGTCAGTCAGACGCAATAGGGGAATTGTGTTTCTGACAAACACATCTCTGGTTTCATGAAACTTGACCAAATGCAATATGGAGATTATGCACGTCATTTCATTTTGTTCCTACATGTACGTCAAGAATTTTGGTTGCTATTGCAACAAATACACTAGAAATATTGCTGAAAATGGTGGATTCTGCGATCACTTTAAAAGTTCTTCATATTTTTTCATGAAAATTCATCAAAATTAAAGCATGGATAGATGGCAATATGGAAATTATGCACACCATTTCATTTTCTTCCTACGTCAAAAATTCTGGTTGCTTGAGCAACAAATATATATAAAAAATCTGACAATGGTGGAAAAATTCTGACAATGTTGGGGCCAGTAGGGGACACATATTGCTTGAGTTTAATGTTTATAGTAAAAACATGTTTTTGCTCTAATGCTGTTTCTGACCACATAAAGTGTTTGTCATGCAGAGTAAAATACCTAGATAAAAACTATAAAAGTTACTACACAGACATTACAAAATGTACACATAACAGGTTAGTTTCTATATGACCTTGGTGAGGGGCATTATACTAAGGGCCTTTAGCATCTTTTTGTGGGGTGGAGAAGCATTGATTATATCTTATTGCATATGAGATTATGGATAGTGTGGTCAAGATTGCAAATACTTAAAGTAGAAAATAATACAAACACATAGAATTATGCTTTAAGTACATGTACATGTATACCCATGTAATATAATTTGTCTTAAAACTGTACAAATGTTGAACAATTATGATAAACAAATATAAAGATTTGCAAGTAAGGTTTAATATGTTCCTTAAGATTGAACCCTATTTCTACAATACTTTTGGTATTTATGCTTCTCACAATTAAACAAGAATATTTTTTGCTAAAATGGCCATTGATCTGGTTATGAAGAAAAACTCTTAACCAAAATATTGAGATGCTTAAGTTGACATTCTTGGCAATATGTTCATATGATTCCAGGGTTTTTTTTTACTAAGAAAGTGACGCCGATAATCGGCGTCTTCCCCTACCAGAATTTTTCCCCTAAAACTACCATTTCCCCTCCAAAAATATAATTTTTCACCATAATATAATATTTTACCCTCAAAGAAATGTTTTTTTCTTTCTTTTGGGAAGTCGACACTTATCCTATTTGTACCATGTACAACGATCTCGCGCTCTCTCTCCCTCGACGAACACTCAAATCTGGGAATCCCAGTGATTCTATATATAGCTCTTAAATTACGTCATGGAAACCGGGCAACTAATCGTATAAATCATGTGACTATTTTACTGGATTCCGGTCTTGGGCGAGAAGGGTGATTCGTCAATTAATTACCGGAAACCAGTCGAGTTTTCATCCGGGTTATGTGAAAGCCAAGATGGGTATAGACGTTAAAACAGAAAAGTCTCACTATTGGCGTTCATACACGAACAAAATAAAACGTTCAGACTCGGAAAATATTAATTGCGTTGACGCATTTTTTAAGAATGAATCATCAAAAACCGTTGAAACCCAGCAGGATTCGGAGGTACATGTAATCAACATCGATAAATACTGTCGGATTATTGTGAAAGTAGACAATCGGCAGCTGCCGCACCTTTCCCTTCCAATACTGTAGCAGATCTAGATCGTCAACCCATTCATCATGAAATTGAAATCACAATATTGAAATCGTTCCCCGGCCCCAGTTGAAAACATTTCCCATTATTAGATCTACCCCTGCAACTTTATTTACGACTTTGACTTTAATATCATACTTGTTCATGTGTTTAAGAACAAAAAGGTCAGAGACATGTCTCTTTTTCTAAAAAAAAACCTGAAGTCTGTAGGCGAGTTATAGACATTGAAATGAACAGTTTTTATTTTTTCCCCAAATATGTCTTTTTTGCGCTCGATTTTCCCCTTTTACCCAGCGTCCAGAGTCTTCCCCTTTTTCTAAAAAAAACCCCTGGATTCATCCCTTTCAAATTAGCTATACTGTTGGAGTTACGCATGACACTATTTAAACATATATGTGTTTAAAAAAAGGGGCAATAATTTTTTTTTGTCGTAAGGAAATGAACCGAAATATGGAGCAGCTTAACACGACAGTACAAATATATGTAAAAGTTTAGCCCTCTTGCACAAATACTGTTATAGTTACACATGACACATATTTTAAATGTCATTTTTGTATTTAAAAACGACATAAGGAAGAAAATGTAAAAAAATCATAACTTAAATAAAGAGGTACACAAGTCCACTAATGCTGGTTATTATCCCCACGCTTTTCGAAGCATGGGGATTATGTGGTTATCTCCCCCGTCTGTCCGTCCTGGCCACTATCTCCTCCTACACTATAAGCACTAGAACCTTGAAACTGATACACGTGGTAGCTACGAGCACATTAATGACAGTGCACTATTTAGAATTTTTATTTGACCCCTGTGTCAAAAGTTATGGGGGTTGATGTGGAGCCGGGTCAGAGATTTTCACTCATTTTACTAACAACATGCGCGATAACTTTTGACCCAGGGGTCAGATGAAAATTTCAAATAGTGCACTATCGTACATGTACTCATACCTACCATGTGTTTAAGTTTCAAGCTTCTAGTGCTAATAGTGTAGGAGAAGATAGTGGCCAATAGGGGTTGAAGTGGGGCCGAGTCATAGATTTTCACTAATTTTAGCTCGACTATTATATATGAAATATATATAGTGGAGCTATTCTACTCACCCCGTCGTCCGCGTTTCCATTCCCATTAGCGAATGCGTGCAAATGTTAAAGTTTGCATACCACCCCAAATATTTTCATTGTCCCTTTACATATTGCTTTCATATTTTGCATACTTCTTTACCAACATGACCCCAACCTATTAACAAGAGCAGACAACTGTATCAAGCATTTTATAACAATTATGACCCTTTTTACACTTACAATATGCATATTATTTATAAATCTATGTTAAAGTTTGCGTACTACCTCAAATATTTCTTATGTCCCTTGACATATTGCTCTAATATTTTGCATACTTTTTTACCAACATGACCCCAACCTATAAACAAGAGCAGACAACTGTATCAAGCATTTTGTAAGAATATGGCCCTTTTTTTACTTAGAATATGCATATTTTTGATAAATCTATGTTAAAGTTTGCGTATTGCCTCAAATATTTTCAATGTCCCTTGACATATTGCTTTCACATTTTGCAAACTTCTTTACCAACATGACCCCAACCTATAAACAAGAGCAGACAACTGTATCAAGCATTTTGTAAGAAATATGGCCCTTTTTATCTTCGAAACATAATATTTTGTTAAATTTTGTGTTTAGATCCACTTGACTTATAAAGTATCAAAGCTAGTGCTGCAACAATATACCGGTATATCGGTATATATCGCAATACGCAATCCGCATATTGTATTGCGATACGATTTTTGTCATACCGGTACGAAAATTTTACAAACATGCATCTACATTTCGTTCTGAAAAGCCATCCAAAATAATGATATCAAGGTAAACAAAACAAAGCGGTATTTTGTTAAAATAAATTGTTACGTAAAAATGGCATTCTAAAAAGTCTATTTTACAGAGTAGCGTTGTTACAATGGAGCATTCATTCTATGCTTTTAAACGAATTATCGTTGAATTAATTACGCACAACTAAATGTTTCGTTCGATTCTGAAATGAGCATTATTAAATTTGTAATCCGAATTTTGGAAACATGCTTCCGAAATTTAATGCTTACGCGACAATAAAAAAAAGTGCTTTATTCTTTTTCTCAATGAAAAGTGAAAGCGCGCAAAAATTATACAGACATGTAGAACGTCGCGTGCAAAGTGTGGGTATATTTGTGTTGTATAAAACGGGAACATCACGTCAGGCGATTAACGCGTGTTCAGTGGAAAAAAAACGCCAGATTGGAAGTTATTTCATCACATCTTTAAATAGTAACAAATGCCAAAATGTATTTGATATTTAAGAAAATTGGTGAATGTTTGTGTTTTGTGTTATTCTTGAGCATTTTTATAGTAAACATTTACCAGAATTTGCTTTAAAACTGGAATATACGGGATTATTGGGTAATTGGCGAGTTATAATTTTGGTACAAGTAAGCAATATATTGCGATATATTGCAATACGGGTTTTTGAGCTGACAATGTATCGCAATACGCTTTTTGGCGTATTGTTGCATCACTAATCAAAGCTATTGCTTTCAAACTTTAAATATTTTCTTACTATCATGAGGGTACTGTACCTCCCAAGTTCAATTTGACCTTGACCTTTGAATGACCATGACTCAAGGTCAAGAGTAAATTTTAGTTAAATTGCCATAACTTCTTTATTTATGATAAGATTTTATTAATACTTTGAGAAAACAACACTTACCTGCATACCACAATGGATTCCACCCAAATAATACCCCACGCCCCAACCTAGAATCCCTGCCCTCCCCCCTCCCCCCCCAAAAAAAATGTTTCCTTTATTTTCGAAAGATCATCTAATAAATGACCCCACCCCACATTATACCCCCTCTAAAATACAAATATTTATTGTCCCCTACCGGTTTCATCGGAGGGGACTTATGGTTTGCGCTCTGTGCGTCTGTCTGTGAGTCTGTCTGTGTGTCTGTCTGTGAGTCTATCAGTGTCACACTTTTCTGAATCCTGCGAAAACTTTAAAAGTTCTTAATATTTTTTCATGAAACTTGCAACATGGATAGATGGCAATATGGACATTATGCACGTCATTTCATTTTGTTCCTACGTCGAAAATTGTGGTTGCTATGGCAACCAAAAGAAATACAATTCTGAAAATGGTGGAATTTCTGACAATGGTGGAGCCAGTAGGGGACTAGATTGCTTGACAATTGCCTTGTTTACTTTAGTTTTGAAGGACCGTCCAAACTTTCCACCCAAGCTATTGCTATCAAATTTGGAATAAAATCTTATTACTTTGTTTTATGTCTTTACAAACGTTCAATACATTGCGGAATATATTACTTTGACCTTATTGAATTATTTGAACAATGATGGCTTACGTTATACTGTCAAGCACTCGAATAGTCGAGCGCACTGTCCTCTGACAGCACTTGTTTAGGTTATTTTACATTAACTTCTTCATTTCTACACCGATTCACTTCTAATTGATACTGAACTTCTTTTATGGCAATACGTGCCGCGTTGGGATACCCGTCGGCCTCTGCCATGCCATTTCTAGTTGTATTTGTAAAGTGTCTGGAATACTTGTTGAGTAACGTGTGACATAAAAGTTGCACTGTTGGAAGGACAGACAGGCATGTGCAAGTATTAGCTCTCCCTCCATATTAAGCCTCAGAATATCATGCTTTCATCTAGTTTCCATTTCCATAGTTCTTGTTATTTAAATGTGTAGATTTGTTTAAAGCATTACATAATATCACTGACTATTCCTTGGTATGTACATGTATTGATTGTTTATTTCAGCCAGTGCAGTAAAGTGACTCCAATTAATGAGCTGACTGACATGCAGCCCACAGACCTACAGGGACTGTCAGTGGAGCTCGAAACTGTTCTGGGAGAAATCAAAAGCCTTCAGATCAGTCAGGAGCTCAGTGTTCAGGCATTGCTAAGAACATATAAGGAACATGGGGCAGTAATGATAGAACAAATGCGTGGCAATTTAAATTTTAATATAGATGATATAGATGAGTGTGGTAATAGTTATGTGCGTACATCGGGCGGACATGAGCAATATTTAAAAGAAGAGATGTGTAGGAGTGTTCTTTTTATCTTGAATGAATTTGATAATATTACTGTGAAGGAACTAAACGAGATGAAAGATGAAGTTATAAGCATAAAAGGGTCAATTACAAGTTCTATTCATAAATGCACCAGTCTTCACAATGACTTGTCACATTTCCATGAATTTGTTCAGAAAATTGGAGATAATAAGGAGCTCTGCCTTATAGCCAGCATAAAATGTAAGCATATAATACAGCAGGCATTAACTCTGCTAGGAAAGTCAGGCAAGAAGTTTAATGTCCAGAGTATTACTAAGCACAATGTGAGAATACCAACGGATTCAGATAAATGTTGGATCAGAGGCATATGTGTTCTTCCCGATGGGCAGGTACTGGTTGGAGACTGGAAAAATAAGAAAAATAAGAATGTCAAGCTGCTGAACCAGCAGTACCAGGTGGTGAGTCACTTGGATGTTAATGCTGGGCCAGATGATATTTGTTTGATCACACCCAGTGAGGTTGCAGTGACTGTGAATACTAGCAACATGCATGAGGTCCAGTTTATCACTGTCAACCAGGGGAAGCTTGTTCCTGGCAGGAAGTTTCAGTTACAACATGAATGTGTAGGTATTGCGCATCACCAAGGAGACCTTTTTGTCACCTCTTGTAATGAACTGTACAAATATACGCTGAATGGCAAACTGATCTGCAGACTCTACCAAGATAGATCAGCTGATTGGACAGGTAAGAATCATGGTGAATTCATCCTGATAACATTTGTATTATGTACAGGGATTTATCTAGCCATTGTGGGAAAAGGAGTCTAGTCAAATTGTGTTATTTTAAATTCATACAATGACAAATTTGGGAATTTTTATTGAATAAATGAACCGAATTAGGATTTATTTTTTAATCAACAGATATTGACCCATTAGGCCTTTATCTTGTTATTTTGAAAAACTAATCATATAAATTATAGTTATATACTTTGTGAGATGATAATAAAATAAAATTCAGATGTAATAGCAGAAAACCTGCTGATGTATTATAAAATATTTGTTCTATAATTCAAATGTGCCCTTTGAATGCTACAGTACATTGTCACCAAAACAAGATTCAGAAATATTGATTTATAACTATGAGTAATGAAGTATTTTGACTGTCAATACATGACATGTCTATAAATAGAAACTGTGTTCCTGGGAAAGAGACACTTTCTGACCCTGTCTTAATTTTGTGGTTGTTTAATGATTGTACATGAACACTTTGTTTACCTGTTGATTGAACTGTGCAATTGTTTCAGTATTTGTAATTGTTTTCATCTGTGTAATTGTTTTACTTCAATTCATATCTTACTCAACAGTCGCATTTCAACATGTCAAACGTTATCACAATAGCTCTGCTACTGAAGTTTATTGTCACGCTTAACTATTGAATTATTGAAATGTATGCATATATTTTAGATGTGTAAAGGCCTCTTTATAGCAACATATGCGTAATACAAAATCACTGCAGTATGTTTAATAAGATTATTTAACGTTGACAGTAATTCAATATCTTGATGTTACTCTGTTTTGCAGTAGACAAGTGTGCTGTGAGTCCCACAGGAGACAGGCTGTACATAACTAACTACAGGCAGGACAAGCTTCTCACCCTGGCCAGGGATGGCACACTCCTGGCTACATACACAGACCCAGCACTAAGTGGCCCAACTGGTCTACATGTGACCCCTGCAGGCCAGGTGCTGGTCTGTGGATGGTGGTCCTCCACTGTACTACAGGTGGGCTGGGAGGGGAAGAGTAAGCTGGCTAATCTTGCTACTTGGGGAGATGGAGTGAGGTGGCCACGGTCAGTCTGCTACAGCAGCACAACATCCTCCATCATTGTGGGACAGTGGAGGGACGACAACATCCTGGTGTTCAGAGTGGAATAGTGTGTACATGTAAGCATTAGTTGTTGTAATTAGTGATTAGTATTTCAATTACAATGTGTTGTTTAGCATACGAACATAGTAGTGTGTGATGTTACAATACAACATTAAATGTGTAGTTAAAGATACAAATGATTTATGTGAACATATTGTTATCTGATTATACAATGTGAGGGTTTTTGTTTGAACATAAGAACTAATGCATATTATGTTATGTTGTCATAACGTTTGTGTCATTAAAATTTAGTTCTTGTAAACTTTGCATGAAAAAACAAAGCATTTCAACTGAAAATTTAATATTTCTACATATATGCACATGTACATAGCAACTGAGGCTATTTTTAGACTTTCATTTCTATAAACACCATGCCATGTAAGAAATGTTTATGGATGAATACTTTTTTAATAAAATATGACATTGTTTAAGTTATCTTTGGAGGAGTATATATTGATATTTGACGCAATGTTTACAGAAAGGTAACACTTGATGTGAGATTTATTAATTTGCCATATTTTATGATGTTGAACATGTCTTATTGATTTTTATTACATTTATATAAATGTGTGTGAGTCCTAAATATACATGCAAGAAATACATCGAGCTATTCTGCTACTCCAGTTGCTGCTGGGTCGGGACAACGATGCTGAGGATGTGGGGGACAAGCATGACGCAGAAGGTAAAAGAGACGCTTTGTCAGGCCTTTTCTTGGCCACTTTGGGAAAAAATGCAATTTTGGGATTTTGAATTTGTTTCGTGCTAAAAGTCCATTGATTTGGGAAAAACACATTTAATATCAGTATTAATAATACTTCAAATGATAGGAATAAAATCCTATTATAATAGTTATAAACTTTGTTAGATATAATCGAAACATAATTGAGATATAATTTTCATAAGGAACAGCATATAACACACTTTGGGTATGGGTCCGTTTAACAGACCCGTAAATACTCAAGGAAAAGCCCTGCTTGTGTATTTCCTGTTTATTAAGATGAGGTGGAAAAAAATAGTATGAATTTACATAAGGTAAAATATCCTTTTAAATTGTTTGTTTTTTGTAAAATCATATAAATTCGTCGGCATGTTATTTTGTGGTTAAAAAAAGACTTTCATGGACGTGGTAGTTAATGTGTGACTTTCTCAGTTTTGAAACAATAAATATGGAATTTGTTTCAGTTATTTTCCAGTGTGTTTGTATTTAATTTGTGGATCGTTCAACCCTTAAAATCAATAAAAAATAATGTCCCACGAATAATAATGTTTTTGCAGTATATAAATGAGTGAAGTGGACGAGAATGATATGATATGATTTCACAGAAGGTAAAATGGCATCTATTCTTGTGTATATCGTGTTTTCAGTACAACTTATTTAACTTGATCAGGGCTCGACATTAACGGTAGTCCGACTGTCCGGGACAACCAAGTTGTTGGTCCGGACAAGTAAATAAAGAATTTGCTAGTCCGACAGGACAAGTGGTCATTATAAATTATAAATTAATTACTTAGAAAAAAAATGCCTTTAAATCCGTTATTTCTGTGGAGTTACCACACAACTTTTTCAATTATATTGTGTTTACATTTAAACAACAAAGCGCAAAATATTCCGATAGTTCCATGTTATACTACACCGCACTGTTCACAAGGGAAGCAACCCTTAACATTTTTCTTTGCCAAGATAACACAAATATTCTCCCTTGTAAAGAATATGCATTTTATGACACCGGTACACACCGTTCTTACAGACAATTAACGTTACAACGTCATCTCTATGTATAGAATGATTTTACGACATCATTCTCATTTGTGGTTTGTTTTCGTTAGTACAATGTCGTCTGCTTAAAAATGTCTATTCTGCTTTCCTTTGGTTTTTCGTCTTTAAAATCACAGGACACTTAAAAAAATACCTAAAGGTATTGAAATGGCCTACAATTATGTTAACATGTATTTTGAACGATTAGAGTCTTTATGATTTGAGCATTTTGCATTATTTCATTATTTTGCAAAGTACTGAGCAGAATAAGATATAATAATCAGGACAAGTTGCTTTTTGGTCAGGACAAGTGGAATATGGTCTACTTGTCCGATCGGACAAGAGGCTTCAAAAGTTAATGTCGAGCCCTGTTGATGATCAATAACTCAAACCCTTCTCCAGCTCGATGCTTTCCAACTTACCGATACAGATACCTTAGAAACATAACACCGCAATAATTTCTGTCACCCCCATGCAGGCCTTGAGTTTTTATAAAGCTGTGAGATATTTAATTAAGCCTATTTGATTGGAATCTATTCCATCTAAAGTCTGTTTGCGAGGAGGTGTTAAGTTTTCATTGTGTATACAGTGTTGTTTTTTTTTGTCAAAATAGGCCAAGTCACAAAGGAGCATGATTTACATAAAACCACCATTTTTTCACGGGATATTATGCGTTCTTGTTAGTTACATGTAATAAATGCATTTTGTTTCATGGAGTAAACGAGTATTAAAAAGTGTAAAGAAAAATAATTAAATGGGAAAATTTGTATGGGAAAATAATTTAAACAAGCAAATTCGTTGAATTGATAGCCCACGCCAATATGCTTCTGGACACAAAAGTATTATATTTGACACTCAAAACAACATTGTTTCAAGATACAAAGGGCCATAACTCCGTTATTAACAGATGGTGTACAATGCCATTTGGCGTGCATCATCCTCTTATCCATATATATACTCATTTCATGTTTCAATAAAATCCGCTAAAGCACTTCAAAAATATGGCTCCGGACACACAAAAAGCATTTTTCAAGATACAAAGAGCCATAACTCTGTTATTAACTGATGGTGTACAATGCCATTTGGGGTTCAATGAAATCCGCCAAAGCACTTCCAAGATATGGCTCCGAACAGACAGGCAGACTGACGGAAAGACGGACGGACGGAAAGACTGACAGACAACGCCTAAACAATATCCCTCCGCCTAAAAAATAATAAAAAGTACAGAAACTCGTATTGAGCACCTCTAAACTCACAAATTCACATTGAAAGAAGCCCAAAAACGTTTTGATAATATTATATTTCTTCTTCGATATAGTATATAAGAAGTTTACAGCATATTTACTGTATTCTGTTATATAAGTTAATGTTATTTGCTCTTGAAGGCCCTTTATAAATCTAAGCACCGACAATGGAAGCCATATGTCTTATCAGGCATTATTATAATAATTTTCATTGTTCAAACATTTCTACGTTCAGGATCGAACTGAAATTTGGCATGCACATTGAGGATGGATGAAAAATGATAAGGAAGTGCATATTTTTTTGCGTTTTAAACAGTTCAGGTTGTCTTACAGGTTACTATTATACTAAATAATCGTTTCATGTAGGGCTGAACTCACTAAAAAAATAATATTTTACTGGAAGCCATGTTTTACACTTTAGACTGGTGTTCTGGCTTTATCTCTTGGATATATTGGAAGGGAAAGAAAAGGTGCTCACTACTTAATCCCTGACATATGATAAAGTTAGAGACTTAAGTACAAGTTTGACCTGAAAACAGTTACATTGCACTAGAAAATGGTCGGAAAATTTTAGGTGCAAAGGAAGTAGAGTTAGATTTGAGTTAAGTTAATATTTGGTTTAAACATGACATATCTTTTTTATTGCTTAAATCGATTCAGCTTAGAATGAACTTTCAGAAAAGGTATGATTATGGTGGTCTCTATGTTCAAAATGTTGCATTTATTTTCTCTTTAATTTGTCGCTTTTACATTGAATTATATAGGGAAATCTTTTAGTATATTGTGGCCTTTAATTAATTTAGCTTACACTAACAAGGGAGAGAACTGTCAATATGTACCAGCAGTGAGTTGTTGCCATTAAATTGTTTTATATTTTATTAATTTGTAATATGTCTTACAACTTTTATGACATGATGGTTTACTTTGGAACTGTTGTCTAGTGTGAATTTAAACAGAGTTTAACACCAAAGACTTGTAAAGGCATGGTAAAAATGGTGTGTGTGATTTTGTGACTTTGGGAATACATTAATATGAAGTTGTTGCCTCCCATTTATTATTATCCCCCGCCATAGGTGGATAGATATTGTTTTGGCGTTGTCTGTCCGTCTGTCTTTCCGTCCGTCCATTCGTTCGGAGCCATATCTTGGAAGTGCTTTAGCGGATTGCATTGAAACTTGGTATGAGTATATATATTGATAAGAGAATGATGCACGCCAAACTGCGTTGTACACTATCTGTAAATAACAGAGTTATGGCCCTTTGTATTTTGAAAAAATGCTTTTTTGAGTGATAAATATAACACTTTTGTGTCCAGAAGCATATTCGCCGGGATATCAATTGGACGAATTTGCTTGTTGAAACTTGTATTAACAGTAAAACCTCTGTTAAACAATTGTAAAAGTTAACAGATAATGATTATGAGTACAATAAACAATTTATTATTTTTAACTAGATGATTGTCCATTCTTTTTTGCTGTTATGCAGGAAAAAAACTGGCTAAAAACATCAATGAGCCACGCTGTGAAATAATAGGGCTTAATGCATGTGCTTAGATTGTAGTCCCAGATTAGCCTGTGCAGTCTGCACAGGCTACTTAGGGACAACAATAACCTCTTTAAATGTATGTTTTGTTGAAAATAAGTATCTTCTTTTGTGAACATCCAGTATCATCAGAAAGTGTCCTCCCTGATTTGCTTATGTGGATTTCACATGCTAATCTGGGACGAAAGCTTCTAATATTGATGAGCAGCAATTTGGCTTATAAATTACACTGAAAATTAAGTAAGAATAATAATTATGAATTTACAGGTTATAAAAGCATATCCAACACTTTTAATGTTTGAATATGAAATGGTTTAATTGCATTAATTTTCATTAATTGCTATTTAGGACAAGGCACCAATGAAATGCCAAATTAGAAATTCAGATAATTATGGTTTGCTGTTGAAAACCTTCACATCCAATCAAGAGGCATATATGTAGTGTATTATACATTGTAATATAAAAATGTATTACAAGTTCATATCCCCCACTCTAGTGTTGTTGTTTTCAGGAGAGCACCAGCATTGATATCGAGTTGGCCAAGCAACAGCACAAGTCCGGCCTGCAGGAGCCCCAATACAGAACCATCCTTTCCCTCCCCTGATCCCTAGCTCCTCCCACTGGACCTCTGGCCACAAAGGGTCAGCATCGTTACACAAGTCTGTTCTGCAATAAATCCTCAGCACGTCAAGTTTTCACGCGCTGTTATGAACAACCAAAATGTCCGCGTCGAGATTTCCCCAAGCAAGCCCGAGTAGTTTTGTTTAGCTCTAGTGCCCGAGTGGGATGAGTGTTACAGAAGCGAGACGTTATAGCAGTACATATGGTAACGCAAACAGTTAACGCTAACAGTTAGTTCTCGCTGTGGACATCACGAAGAATCTCACGAAGGATTAAACGTTGAATAGCAGCACTTATGGTAACACTAACAGGTAACGCTAACAGATAGTTCTCGCTGTGGACATCATGAAGAATCTCACAAAGAATTAAACGTTGAATAGCAGCACTTATGGTAACGCTAACAGGTAACGCTAACAGATAGTTCTCGCTGTGGACATCATGAAGAATCTCACAAGGAATTAAACGTTGAATAATTTGTTTCATTCTTTATAAGACTGTGCATCTATATATTCAGCAAGGAACGAGAGCAAATCAAGGAACAATCGAAACGATTCATTCAGAAGTGTTTCTGCTGTAAATAGTTAGGACAGTAGTAGTGTTACGGACTGTCCTCAGCGCACAATTTATTTATGTGGTGCGCCTCAGACGCGAATTCCGCCCATTATTGAAAACAAGTTGCTAAAAGTAAACACATCCGGTTTTGTTACGAGCACTTTGCACTCCGAGCCAAAAGGGCATTGCATTGAATTGAGACTAAAGAAGGCTTGAAAACATGACCCCAGTTTTGTTGTATGGTCCAGTAGCTCTTTGACTCTCAACCTGAAGTTAATCAGAACTCAAACTCGGCCCTTAACAATATCCACGAGGCCAGCATATCAGCTCAGCTTCTGAGCTTCAGGTGAGACCGTACAGTGTTATTAATTGTGTCAAAGATTGGGCCTAAATTCAGCCCCATTCCTCAAAAAGTTTTTTATAAATATTTACTGGTTAAAATTTACTATGCAATATTTGCCAAAAAAAGTGTTTGATAGGTTGCAACAATGAGTTACTTGCCTTATTAAGCCCTATAAGTTGAAACTTAGTACAATTAAAATACACATCAAAAATTATAAATTGTTAAATATTTGTGTTCACGTATAACTGATTAAGATTTTTATTTAAATTAGAAACCTGATGTTTGCAAAGACAAAATCACTATTATGCACTGCTTTCATATCCTTATGCACACACTTTCAACGCCAGTGACTAAAGTTTACATCTAAGGTCTGTCTTACAAAAACAATGGCATAAAATGTAGACATCAACTAGTATCGATTCAATATCACGTACATATAATAGATTTAACCAGAATAGGCTATAATTACTAGTATAATGGCCCCTGGTAGCAAGACAGAGTATCATATACTTAATTCACCATAGACTTTCATCTGTTTTTGCATTTCTGTCTAATCCATAGGTAAAACATGTGTGATCAAGTACTCATATACTTACAGTATCGTGTCTTATGATTTGTTGTATTGTCTATCCTTTAAAGTTGTTTAGTCTTGCGTAATAAGTTATGCACATTTAAATGTGTACAGTCTCATATTTTAAGTTGTTTAGTGTCATGTTAAAAGTTGTATTGTTTTACAGTTGAAGTTGCAGAGAATCACATTTAAAATTATATAGTCATACATTTTAAGTTGTTAATTCTCACATTGTTTTAGTTAAAACTATTAAGGGGGACAGTCTCCCACTTAAAATTACTGAAGTCATGCCTGTTTTTTTTATTCGGCGTAAGCTGCATAAGCCAGCTTTTCACCTTAGCCTGACCTTTGTAAGTGTCCAATAAAATTCCAATAAAATTTCCCGCGGCTAGGTACGAATGAATACACTTCATTTATTCCATTGGCTGATTTGAGTATACCACCAGAACATTGGAAACATATCCGCGTCTTTGTAACACTGTTTTACTGTATGAAACAATTTTATCTCGAATGAAAAGGCTTAATAGATAGAACAGTTTTACACTCAATTCTCGACATCAATACAGTTTGTGCGTACACCTTTTATTTTCAGAGTATTACCAGCGCAAGAGCGTTTATACTTAAAAGGCTATGTTCTCATATTTAGTACTTACTTCCTTATTCCTGTCAACATGTTAACATGTAAAAGTATAAAGAGCAATGGAAGCGAGGCCTCACTTTAAAGCATTGCATTTCAACCCGCGAGGTATATCGGGTCAATTCGCGGACATTCAGAGTTTATATACAGGTCATCACCGGAGTTGGCGGCCAGTAAAATGATCGTTATATAATAAAGACGCTATCCGTGAACTAGGTGACCTGGAATTTTCTTTAGACCAGAAATATGTTAAATGAAGATATTCAGCAATATAATTATGGTATGTAAATAATAGATTCTTAATGTGTTTTCAACAATACAATGATAAATATTATTGTTGATAAATTTAACAATAATTATTCGTCCATATTGCCTAATGTACTAAAGTGATATTATGAGCATGTAAAAGTTTATAGGTGTCTATTGCAACCGTTGATTATTTTTGATGTTTCTACTTCATATACACTTATATTAATTAATGCAGCATCATCATACTAAAACAATATACCAGAAAGAGAAAAATAATGCATTTGAATATCAACCGTACTTTCGTTTGACAACTGATCATGCGTTTACGAGTTGAACCTAAATTTAGTTTTAGTGCAGATTTGTTCATAAGACACAAAGACACGAAATTGTTTTACGGATCATTTCAGCTTACAGGACTGGGTGGGTCACGTAAGAATATCGAATATAAAATATATTTTTATAAACAACTGGTAGCAAGGTGAGTTGCAGATAATTAATCAGTAACCACATTTTAACTAACTATTTTGACCTGTTAATTCTTTTCAGCTGACAATTCAACAGTGCAAAATGCCCATAATATCACTTTAAGCATTAGCACGATGATAATTGATACTGTTTATAATCGAATCAAATAGCAATGCCCGACAAACCACTAAAACAGGTTTGTTCGAAGAACGCGCCTATAAATACGGATACTTCTCGTGTGGCCGGTTGACTCATATGTTTAAATTTCACTTCCATTCTTCTTTTGGTTTTCTGTTTTGTATCTATAGGTTTATGACCAGCAATATGTTATAATGTAAAATAAGCCATGAAAACTCCCCGTAACATCCCGTACTGCGTGTGATGCAGCTAAGAACTGCACAGAAAAAGACATTCGCTATCCTTGATCTCATTCATTAAACTATTTACGCCATATATCTTTTTTAAAGATATTTCTGTTTATTTTTATGCCCCCGGTAGGGTGGCAAAATAGCAGTTAAACTGTATGGCAGTCCGTCCGTCTGAAAACTTTAACATAGGCCATAACTTTTGCAATATTAAAAATCGCAATTTGATATTTGGCATGCAAGTGTATCTTATGGAGTTGCAAAATTTAAGTGGTGAAAGGTCAAAGTCATCCTTCAAGATTAAAGGTAAAAACAAATCCAATGGAAGTAACACGCTTAAAAGGGAGATAATTTATATTTAGCATTTGGCAGGTACAGATCATTTTTACAAGGGAAGTAGTATTTGTAAAGGGTTATAATCAAAAACAAAAATATATAATCAAAGCAGCGCAGTAGGGGCATTGTGTTTCTGACAAACACATCTCTTGTTAAAAAAAGAATTACACATTGCTATGAACTGTACTTTACTATGTATTTTTCGTTGTTTTAAACCCAAAAATGTTAATATTAAGTTTTTTGGGCATAACATATTGATACAACGCTATTCTGAGTTCTTATTGGTAAAACAATAATTGCAATATTCTAAATATCAATTATAGACGCAACGTTTGGCATTGAAGAGCAGGTGTGTTAAGTATTTTGTTGCAGGGCAAATTTATTTGTCACTAAGTCTAAACCAATCGGGTTTTAGTTTACTTTCTATTTTCTTTTCAGCAAACACTATTAGCCGCCAAGATAAAAACATCGTTGAAGTGAAAGTCGATGACAATCCTGACCCCTTCGCTTAAGTAATTCAGCACAAAAACGTCTTGCGTCAGAGTAGCAAGCCTCCAAACATCTTCTCCCATGTTGGCTTCATCAACACTTCTTACAGCGGAGCCTTGACGAGTTCGACTTCCATCCCAGCATCGATGTTGCTCAGCAATAATTCAATGCTGGGAATTGACAAATTGTTCTAGACGAGTCGCTTACACAGAAACAATCTGATCCAACAGATAGAGCAGGTGTTGCGTGACTTGTCCCTTATTGCGACTGACCTCGATAAGTTGCTCTCGAATAATGTTAACCTTATGCCAGTATGGGATTGACGCCATTTAACAACAGTTGTTGTTGAGAATTCCCGGGTTTGAGGTGGCAACTTTGGCGTCGGGACTCGCTCCATCTCTGTCTATGGCCCAGTCAAAGCAGCAGCAGCAGCAGCAATAAGAACAACAAGTAGTATCTGAGCGGTGCTCTGGGATACGGGGCTTCATGTATGTGCTTAAAGTGTCATCCCAGAATAGCCTGTGCAGATTGCTCATATATTAAGTCCTATTGAGGTGTCATCCCAGAATATCCTGTGCAGATTGCACATACATTAAGTCATATTAAAGTGTCATCCCAGAATATCCTGTGCAAACTGCACATACATTAAGTCCTATTAAAGTGTCATCCCATATTAGCCTGTGCAGACTGCACATACATCAAGTCATATTAAAGTGTCATCCCAGATTAGCCTGTGCAGACTGCACATACATTAAGTCCTATTAAAGTGTCATCTCTGATTAGCCTGTGCAGACTGCACATACATCAAGTCATATTAAAGTGTCATCCCAGATTAGCCTCTGCAGACTGCACATACATTTAGTCCTATTAAAGTGTCATCCCAGAATATCCTGTGCAGACTGCACATACATTTAGTCCTATTAAAGTGTCATCCCAGAATATCCTGTGCAGACTGCACATACATTTAGTCCTATGAAAGTGTCATCCCAGGTTAGCCTGCGCAGACTGCACATACATCATGTCCTATTTTCCAAGAATGAGGCTCATATAGTTCACTTAACATCAGTCCTTTTTCTGCCTGATTGAAGAAAAGCTCCTAACATCAAATGTGAATTATTCGTTTTTAAATTGATCAAACTTGGAAAATAAATAATAAATAAAAGTTGATCTGATATCAATTTTAGTCATAGAAGGTCAGAACATAGTTTTGTCTATTTTTGGGCCAAAATTCAAACCCTGAACCAAAAGTTTCTCCTTGCATAATTAAAATATCTGCTTAAATCGAATTGTTGAATTCTCTTTAATTTGAGTAAAAAAATATTTAAATGCATTCAGCACATTTAAAAATTATTCTCTTCATTTATTTTCAATATTTAATTTAATTCCTGCATTTTGTTTTAAGAGCCTGTTCCTCCTGGTCCAGGACCTTTGGACAAATGTTCAAATAGTACTACCCACAGGATGAAGCCACTCTGAATCCGGGGCTCCATACTTTCTTGGCCAGGGGCCAAGACTACCTCGTCAATAAGGTGCGTTGGTAATTTAATTTACCATGTATAATTTGTAGTGTTTTACTCCAAATGTCAATAAAAATAGTTTGTGTGTGTTTAATATTAATAAAACTCTATTCGTACTGCTAACTAAAACAAATCATTTATGTAATTGTAAACTATTTATAATAGCTGCCATTTGTATTGCCTTGAAAGGGCTTGATGGGAGTGGAAGCATACAAATTTGTCCTTGTCTGTAATTTTCCCTGTCCTTCCTTTCATCCTTATTTAAGTCCCAAAGGGACATATAATGTTTATATCAAGTGTTTAGTTTATATCTCATTTGTATGAAGATCCATCAAACATACTTTATTTCTTAAATATATTTTTAATCAAACAACATTGATTGACTTCTGATATAACTGATGCCATTATTGCGAATATTCAAAAAGGAACATTTGTTTGCTTTTGGGGTAAGACAGTCAATTATTGTTTTCAGTGGAGTGAGGAAGTTTACATGTTTCCGCAGGTGCTCGTAAACATATCTATTTTCTTACTTTGCTGAGAAAAAGAATTCTCGGTATTACCCCAAAAGCTAACAAATTTCCCATTTAAGTTAAATTTACAAGGACTATTAACCCATTTATGCCTAGCGTCTGGAAAAAAGGCCTTGGTCAGCAGCGTAGACCTGATTAATAGAATAAGTACAATAAAAAAATATTAAATGTTTAACCAGATGGTTTTCCTTCTTTTTGTTATGCAGCAAAAAATTGGCTAATAGATAAATAAGCTGTGATGTGGAAAAATGGGGCCTAATGCATGTGCTTAAATTGTTGTCACAGATTAGCCTGTGCAGCCCACACAGGCTAATCATGGACAACACTTTCCTCTTAAAGGTATTTTTCATTGAACAAATAATCCTCTTTATGAAAATCCAGTCTAGTCAGAAAGTACCCTCCCTTATAAGCTGATGTGAATTTCACATGCTTATCTGAGACGACACTTTCTAACATTAGTGATCCGCATATTGGCTTATGAAAATACATCTCTGAAAATGGAGTAAAAATAGATATAAATGAACAGATAAGTATAGCATAAGCCAACACTTTTCTTGTTTTTATACAAAATGACTTAATTGTATTTATCTTCATGCTATTAAGGACAAGGAACCAATAAAATGCCAGATTAGAAATTCATGTTGTTGAAAACCTTCCCAGCCAGTCAAGAGGCATAATTTGTGATAGATTGTAAAATAATTTGCAACAAGTTCCTATCACCCACTGTGTTGTTGTTGTTTTCAGCAGAGCACCAGCATTGATATCGAGTTGGCCCAGCAACCGCACCAGTCCCGCCTGCAGGAGCCCCAGTCCAGAACGACCCTTCCCCTCCCTTGACTTCTAGCTCCTCTCCCTTGACCGCCTGCCTCAAAAAGTCAGCATCGTTGAACAACTCCGTTCTGCAGCAAATTCTGAGCATGATTCTGTTCTGAACAAACGCAATGCCCACGTCACGTTTTCCAAACATAAGCCTGGGTAGTTTTGTTAAGCTAGAGTTCCACGTGGGCCTGAAAGGGACGAGTGTTACAGACACAAACAGTTATAGCAGTAGTTATGGTAACGCTAACAGTCAGTTGTTGCTGTTGGACATCACAACAAATATCATGAAGAATAAAAATTTCAATAAGTTGTTCCAATCTTTATGGGACAAACAGAAATTGAACGGAAGAAAATCAAGGAACAATAAAAGCGTAAGCTTTCCTAGTGGGATACATCTGCTGTTGATAGTTTGGACAACAGTAGGGTTGCGGACTGCCCCAGATTGTCCTCTCAGCGGCCAAAATATCATAATAGAACGGACTTTTGGCAATGTTACTGACACAGAAAGGCAATAATGACTTGGTTGTCAATACCCAGAGCACGATACATCCATGCTGACAAAGAAAGGCAGTAATGACTTGGTTGTGAACACCCAGAGCGCCATACATCCATGCTGACACAGTAAGGCAGTAATGACTTGGTTGTGAACACCCAGAGCACAATACATCCATGCTGACACAGAAAGGCAGTAATGACTTGGTTGTGAACACCCAGAGCACAATACATCCATGCTGACACAGAAAGGCAGTATGACTTGGCTGTGAACACAATACACCCATGCTGACACAGAAAGGCAGTAATGACTTGGTTGTGAACACCCAGAGCAAGATATTTCCATGCTGACACAGAAAGGCAGTAATGACTATGCTGTGAACACCTTGAGCAAGATATATCCTTGCTAACACAGAAAGGCAGTAATGACTATGCTGTGAACACCCGGAGCATAATACATCCATGCTGACACAAAGTTAGTAATGACTATGCTGTATACACCCGGAACACAATACATCCATGCTGACACAGAAAGGCAGTAATGACTTGGTTGTGAACACCCAGAGCACAATACATCCATGCTGACAAAGAAAGGCAGTAATGACTTGGCTATGAACACATAACACGATACACCCATGCTGACACAGAAAGGCAGTAATGACTTGGCTGTGAACACAGAGCACAATACATCCATGCTGAAACAGAAAGGCAGTCATGACTATGCTGTGAACACCCAGAGCACGATATATCCACGCATACGCAGAAAGGCAGTAATGACAATGCTGTGAACACCCAGAGCAAGATATATCCATGCTGACACAGAAAGGCAGTAATGGCTATGCTGTGAACACCCAGAGCAAGATATATGGATGCTGACACAGAAAGGCAGTAATAACTATGCTGTGAACACTCAGAGCACAATACATTCATGGTGACACAGAAAGGCAGTAATGACTTGGTTGTGAACACCCAGAGCAAGATATATCCATGCTGACACAGAAAGGCAGTAATGACTTGGCTGTGAACACAGAACACGATGCACCCATGCTGACACAGAAAGGCAGATATGACTTGGCTGTGAACACAGAGCACAATACATCCATGCTGACACAGAAAGGCAGTTATGACTTGGTTGTGAACACAGAGCACAATACATCCTTGTTGACATAGAAAGGTAGTAATGACTTTGCTGTGAACTCAGAGCACGATACATCCATGCTGACACAGAAAGGCAGTAATGACTTGGATGTAAATACCCAGAGCACAATACATCCATGCTGACACAGAAAGGCAGTAATGACTTTGCTGTGAACTCAGAGCACGATACATCCATGCTGAGACAGAAAGGCAGTAATGACTTGGATGTAAACACCCAGAGCACAATACATCCATGCTGACACAGAAAGGCAGTAATGACTTTGTTGTAAACACTAAGAGATCCATACATCCATGGGGTGTGCAACAGACGCAAATTACGCCCACTATTTTGAACAAGGTGCTTAAAGTGAACACGTCTAGTTTCTGTTATGAACACTTTGCACTCCGAGTCCAAAAGGCCTCGCATTGAATTGATGTGAGAAAAGGCTTTGAAAAATAACAGCAGTTTTGTTGTGTGGTCCAATACGCCCTTCGACTCTCAACCTGAAGAAATCAAAACTCAAACTCGTCTCTTAGCAATATCAGCAAGGCCAGCATGTCATCTCAGCTTCTTGAACTTCAGGTGAGACCTTACAGTGTTAATTATTTTGTTGAAATTGGGGCCGAAATTCAGCCCCATTCTTATCTCATAAAGTCTATATCCATGATTACTGGCTAAAGTTCTCAATTCATGGTTTCCCGGAAGAAAAAGAATGTTTTGATTGCAACATTGAGTTAATCAGAACTCAAATTCAGCCTTTGGCAATATCAGCTAGGCCAGCATATCAGCTCAGCTTCTTGAGCTTCAGGTGAGATCATACAGTGTTATTCATTTGTCAAAATTGGGGCCAAAATTGAGTCCCATACCTAATCTTAAACAGTTTATTTTTTCCATAATTACTGGCTATAGTTCTCAATTCAAGGTTTGACCCGAAACAATGTTTTAATAGGTTACAAATTGAGTTTGTTTCCTTATGCAGCTCTATAAGTTGAACCTTAGTGCAATTTATCTTGATAGCACTTATTCTCAATTTTTTAAATTATGTTTAGCAAAAACTACAACCATTTTCCCAATTTATTCAAAACACTATGATTTTTAATTGTCCCAATCCAAAAATGGTAAAAATAAACTCTGCACAGAGCTAGCCCCTAGTTATAGCACATGTTAAAGTTTTTTATCAGAATAACTGGCTTAATTATACACCCACAAACGAAGTTTAGGGGGTTTATAGAAGTGAACTTGTCTGTCGGTCTGTCTGTCGGTCCGTATTAAGTGTCCGCTCTCTAATTCAAGTAGTTTTCATCCGATCTTCACTAAACTTGGTCAGAACTTGCATCTACATGATGCCGAGGCTAAGTTCGAACATGGGCCTTGCCGGGTCAAAAACTAGGTCACGGTGTCACTTAGTGCGTTTTAAACATTCAGCATGATGTCCGCTCTCTTATTCAAGTAGTTTTCATCCGATCTTCACCAAACTTGGTTAGAAGTTGTATCTAGATGATCTTAAGGCAAAGTTCAAACATGGGCCTTGCCGGGTCAAAAACTAGGTCACGGGGTCACTTAGTGCGTTTTTTAACATTCAGCATGGTGTCCTCTCTCTTATTCAAGTAGTTTTCATCCGATCTTCACCAAACTTGGTCAGAAGTTTTATCTAGATGATCTGAAGGCCAAGTTCGAACATGGGCCATACCAGATAAAAAGCTAGGTCACAGGGTCACTTAATACGTTTTACACATTGAACATGGTGTCCGCTCTCTATTTCAAGTAGTTTAAATCAGATCTTCACCACACTTGGTCAGAAGTTGTAACTAGATGATGTGTAGGTCAAGTTCGAACATGGGCCATGCCGGGTCAAAAACTAGGTCACGGGGTCACTTAGTGTGTTTTAAAACCTCACCATGTTGTCCACCCTCTAATTCAAATAGTTTTTATCCAATCTTCACCAAAATTGGTCAGAAGTTGTATCTTGATAATGTTTAGGTCAAGTTTGAATATGGGTCATGCCAGGTCAAAAACATGGTCAGTTGGTCAGTTACTGCGTTTTGAACATCACAATGTTTTCTGCTCTATAATTCAAGTAGTTTTCATCCAATCTTCACCAAACTTGGTTAGTAGTTGTATCTAGATGATGTCTAGGTCAAGTTTGAATATGGGTCATGCCGGGTCAAAAACTATGTCACGGGGTATCTTAGTGAGTTTTAAACCTCACCATGTTGTCCGCTCTCTAATTAAAGTAGTTTTCATCCAATCCTCACTAAACTTGGTCACAAGTTTTATCTTAATGATCTCTAGGCTAAGTTAGAACATGGGCCATTCCGGGCCTAAAACTAGGTCACCAGGTCACTTTGTGCATTTTTTAACATTCAGCATGGTGTCCGCTCTCTAATTCAAGTAGTTTACATTCGATCTTCACCAAACTTGGTCAGAAGTTTTATGGAGATGATCTTAAGGCCAAGTTAGAACATGGGCCTTTCTGGGTCAAAAACTAGGTCAAGGGGTCACTTAGCGCGTTTTAAAAATTGAGCATGGTGTCCGCTGTTTTTTGTGAAGATGACATGCAAAATATTATGTGTCAATGCGGCATGTGGGGGTATTCGTCACGTCTGTGACAAAGCTCTAGTTTGCTTATTTCACTAAGTTTAATAACTATTTTGAACTCACATCTATTGTTTCTTATTAAATGCCATACAGTTATATTGTCTCACATTAAAAGTTGTTAAGTCTCAGGTATAAGTCATAAACTTTCACATTTAAAGGTGTGCAGACTCACATTTAAAAATGTAGATTGTAACATTTAAAGTTGTGTTGTCTCACATTTTAAATTGCTGAGTATCATTTAAAATTATGAAGTCTCACATTTAAAGTTCTATAGTCACACAATTAAAGGTGTACAGTCTCACATTCTAAATTGCTCAAGTAATGCCTGTTTTTGATTTACAAAAAAATAAATATTACACCTTGCTACAAACACAAAAAATTCCAATTTCAAGTTGGTGCGCGCAAAACATTGATACTACGTTATTCTGAGTTCTAATTAGTGAAAAATTAATTGCAATATTCTAAATATCAATTATAGGCACAATGTTTGGCATTTAAAAAACAGGTCTGTAAGGTAAGGTGTTGCAAGGCTTATTCATGTGTCACTAAACAATCCGGTTTTAGTTTACTTTCCATTTCCTTTTCAGTGAACTTAACTAGCAAACATGACAAACGTCATTGAAGTGAAAGTCGATGGCAACCCCCTTCTTGCACAAATACTACAATTGCTTAAGAAATTCAGCACGAAGACGTCTTGCGTCAGACTACCAAGCCTCCTAGCAATATCTTCTCCCATGTTGGCTACATCAACACTTACAACAGCAGAGCCTTGGTGAGTTCGACTTCCGTCTCGGCATCGATGTCGCTTAGCAACAATTGGATGATGGGCGTCGACAAATTAGGCCGGACAAGTCGCTCAAACTGAAATGATCTGATCCAACAGGTAGAGCAGGCGTTGCGTGACACGTCCGTTAATGTGACTGACCTTGATATGTTGTTCTCTAATAATGTGAAC
Source organism: Dreissena polymorpha (assembly GCF_020536995.1). Classification (NCBI taxonomy): domain Eukaryota; kingdom Metazoa; phylum Mollusca; class Bivalvia; order Myida; family Dreissenidae; genus Dreissena; species Dreissena polymorpha. The sequence continues at coordinate 180,684,524 of NC_068355.1, read as the reverse complement.
CTTAGGCCTGGAGAGCAGTATGCGATTGACGCCATTCAACAACAGTTGTTGTCGGCAATTCTCGGGTTTGGGGTGGCGACTTCAGCGTCAGGACTTGCTCCATCTCTGTCTATGGCCCAGTCCCAGCAGCAGCAGCAACAAGAACAATAAGTAGTATCTTAGCGGTGTTCTGGGATATGCGGCTTCATGTATGTGCTTAAATTGTCATCCCAGATTAGCCTGTGCAGACTGCACCTACATTAAGTCCTATTAAATTGTCATCCCAGATTAGCCTGTGCAGACTGCACATACATTAAGTTCTATTAAATTATCATCCCAGATTAGCCTGTGCAGACTGCACCTACATTAAGTCCTATTAAATTGTCATCCCAGATTAGCCTGTGCAGACTGCACATACATTAAGTTCTATTAAATTGTCATCCCAGATTAGCCTGTGCAGACTGCACATACATTTAGTCCTATTAAATTGTTATCCCAGATTAGCCTGTGCAGACTGCACATACATTAAGTCCTATTAAAGTGTCATCCCAGATTAGCCTGTGCAGACTGCACGTACATAAAGTCCTATTAAAGTGTCATCTCAGATTAGCCTGTGCAGACTGCACATACATTTAGTCCTATTAAAGTGTCATCCCATATTAGCCTGTGCAGACTGCACATACATTAAGCCCTATTTTCCCAGAATGAGGCTCGTATACTTCACTTAACATCAGTATTTTATGTGCCTGAAAAGTTCCTAGCATCAAGTGGGAATTATGTGCTTTTAGATTGATCACACTTAAAATGCAAATAGCACTTGATCTGATATCAATTTTAATCATAGAAGGTCAGGAGTGGCATTCCAGAAGCATCTTAAGTTAAATTTTATTTTTACCCTTAAATTGGGAATTTTTCTTCAGTGTTTTATTTCATACTGCAATAGTTAGGCATCGAAAATTACATCAAAATAACATCATTATGTCAATGTTATTTGAGAGTTACCAAAAAAACATGCATGTCTTTATTGAGTAAAGAAATACAAAACATTGTATTTTTTAACTTAAGTGAAAATATTTAAGAAATGACTTAAGATGTTTCTGGAATACCACCCATGGGCATTAAGTTTTGTATATTTTCAACCGAAATCCAGCCCCTGAACCAAAAGTTTATCCTTGCAGAAAAATCTGCTTTAATAAAATTGTAAAAATTATATTTAATTTTAGAAAAATAATTATGTAAAAGCCTTCAGCTCATTTCAATTTTTTTTTTCTTCATTTATTTTCAATAATTATTTAAATTTCTGGATTTTGTTTTAAAAGCCTGTTCCTACAGGAACCCATGCAATCATAGATCGGTACCTAGCTGAACAACAGGCTGTCTGGTCAGCTGGGCCCAGGGCCCAGTGACACTTCCTGGCCCAGGACCTTGGGGCCAATGCTCAACTAGTCCTACCCGCAAGGTGGAGCCACACTGAACCTGGGGCTCCATACTTTCTTGGCCAGTGGCCAAGATAGCCTCGTCAATTAGGTAGGTTGGTAATGTAATTAATTATTTATAATGTGCAGTGTTTCACTCAAAATTTCAATTTAAACAGTTTGGGTGTGTTTAATATTGATATAACTCTATCCTGGCTGCTAACTTAAACAAATCATTTATGTAAGTGTTAAATATTTATAATAGCCGCCATTTGTATTGCCTTGAAAGGGCTCAGTGGGGGGGCATACACATGTGTCCTTGTCTGTAATTCTCCCAGTCCTTCCTTTCATCCTTCCTTATGTCCGTCCCACCTTTTTAGTGTTGCACGTTACTTAATAAATATTGGTTCCAGAGGGACACAAGATGTTTGTGTCAACTGTACAATTTATAGAAGGCTATGTTTGTATCAAGTGTTTAGTTTTTATCCCATTTGTATCAAGATCCTTCAAACATAATTTATTTCTTAAATATTTTTTTACTCAAGCAACATTGATTGACTGCTTATATAATTGATGCCATTTCAGAATGCAATTAAATTATTTTGTTTACAGGGACACATTCCTGGGATGCCCTAAGGTCTTTCTATCTGTTCACAGAAGTCTTATACTCACAAGTTCAAGCCCAGAAGCGATGTCCACATTATCAAACTCTGCATCTCAATAGGTAAGTAACCCTGTTGTTGCAAACGAGTTCACTGTGACAAAGCATTCAGGAGACCCAGTCGTAATAGCCTCAACCTTTTGCTTTCACAAATACCCAATAGGTAAAATTCAATACAAACTGGGGTTTCTGCACTTCAATTAATTGACCAGTTTATCTAATCTAAGTGGGTTCAGCCACAAACTACTGTTTCTTATATAGAAATGTGTAGACAATGCAAAAGTTTCAAGCTAAACCCTCGAATTTGCATTTTAAATTTAACATCTATAGTTACATTACAACTCAAAACCACAACAACAATAACATGAAACAATTTATCAGCAGGTACCAACATATTTGACTCTTTAAATCTTGACAAAATCAGGTTCCATATTAACTGTAAATATGGTTTTAAAACTAACATTGAATTACGAAGAGGGATCAGTGATGTTCGTAGCTTTTAGTTTAGGGGTGAACATGTCTGTCGGTCTGTCCGTATTAAGTGTTTAAATATGGGTCATGCCGGGTCAAATCATAGGTCACGGTGTCACTAAGTGCGTTTTAAACATTCAGCATGTTGTCAGCTCTTTGATTCAAGTAATTTTCATCCAATCTTCACCAAACTTAGTTTGAAGTTTTATTTAGATGATCTCTAGGCCAAGTTTGAACATTGGCCATGCCAGGCCAAAACCTAGGTCACGGGGTCACTTAGTGCGTTTAATGCATTGAGCATGATGTCCGCTCTCGCTCTCTTATTGACGAAGTTTACTTCCGATCTTCACCAAACTTGGTCAGAAGTTCAATATAGATGATCTCTAGGCCATGATTGAACACTGGCCCTTCCAGGGAGAACAAACTAGGTCACGGGGTCACTTAATGCGTTTTACACATTCAGTATGGTGTCTGCCCCCTTTTTAAGTACTTATCATCCCCTCTTCAACAAACTTGGTCGGAAACTTAATCTAGATGACCTTTGATGTTCGAATATGGGCTATTCCGGGCTAAAAACTAGGTCAAGGGGTCACGGGTGCGTTTTACACATTCAGCATGGGTTTCCCTATTTCAAGTACCTTTCATCCCCTCTTCATGTGGGGGTATTCGTCACATCTGTGACAAAGCTCTAGTTTGTTTGTTATTAAGTTAATGAATGGCTTTATGAGAGAGTATCATGTGTGTTGCCAGGGTTGAACCCGCATTTTGATACTTTACAATTTTATTGAAATGCTTATTAAGTCTTAAAAATTGTTGTCTTAATTTATACATTGCATACTAAATTGCAGAAACCCGGATAGCAAGGCGTTGAGTTTGTTCTTGAAGCATTTGCACCTTAAGCAGTCATCATCTTGATATTCTGGAATCTCCATGGTGAAGGACCCTCAGTCTGTGAACAAAATGCAGAGCGAACCTCAGGTGAGTGTTCAAGTCATGTGCATGTTTTTTTACGCCCCCAAGTTCATAGATGTGTGGGTGAATGTAGATATACCTTTGTCCGTCCATACGTACATCCTGCTGTTGGATTTTTATGCATAGTCTAAACTCGAAAAGTATTGTTTCTAGTGTGATTAAACTAAACTTATTTTCCATTCCATACTTTGAGCTTGCCTACTTATGTATTTTGAATTCGTTTTCTTTGACATATGTGGAATTTTGAGAAAAAAGCAAATTGTGGTTGAATGGTGTTAAACCCTTTCACTACTTCAAAAAAACAACATTTGATTCCGATGGCAAAATGTATATTCATCAAATCACAATCCAAATGATTTGGTAATAAAAAGAATACACTTCAATTAAATCATTTATTATTAATTATTATTTTATGAATAGTCTCAGGACCATCATTTTCTCGATGGATTCAAATCAGATTAGTTGTATCATTTTGAAATACCAAGTGCTCTGCGTGTTCTTTTTTTCCATCGGTATCAAAAATAAAATGAAAAACTGACAATTACAGTAACAAGTCTTTTTTTCAGATGCCTTTTGACGAAATCAAATCATCCAGTCAGAAACACAGACTGTTGCAGCAGTTGTGACCATATTGACCCCAGTCAAACCTAAGAAGCTCAGAGATAAATACTGATTTAGTTCTGCTAGTCTCTACATACCGCCTGGATTGGTCAGCACTTACTCTGACTCTTTGAATATTATGACCGATGGAAATGAATGACCTTGTTCAAATCGAAATGGCAGAATGACACATCACAAGAATTCAAGCGGAAAGCCAGAAAGTCATGTCAATAGCCACATTTTTTATGGCACCAGCCAAGTTGTATTCAAAGACAAACAATAGTTTATGCTCTATTGTGTATGTGACCAGCCAAGTTGTATTCAAAGAAAAACAATAGTTGACGTTTTATTTTCTATGTGACCAACCAATTTGTTTGTATAGGTCCCTGGTTTAACAAAGCATTTAAAGTAATTTTAAAAGCACACATATTGCATGTCTATTCAATGTCTTTGCCTGTATTATGAAACTTTCACTACAGATATTGATCCTGATGATGGTAAATAAATGGGAAATACAATGTTATCAAAGATTTTTTAAGATTGCCAAAGCTGTTTAAATGATGCTGGTAACTGGAAAAAAAAATATTGGAATATTTTCATGTTATAAGACGAGTTTCAGTTGTCTGTTTTTAACCCGTTAATATAGATAAGCTAATTTAAAATATTTGTTCAGAAAGGTGTAAAATGTTTACGCTTCAGATTTTTGTCTATCAACCTTCTGAAAACAATACTAGTCAATTGGCTCATTTGGGTCGGTATTCGATCATGAATCTTTTTTAGTAGCATACTATGTATTTCATGGGAATATAAATAAATTATGTGCAAAATTATTTAATCTACCTAAAATAATCGATTCTGTATTTACTACTAGTACTTTGTTGATTTCAGTGGATATTGTTTGTTAAATGATTAGAGTATGACTCTTGTTGAAAAGCTTTAAATGAAACTGAATTAAAAAATAAATATTTAATTTGTTTTAGAGTTTTATGAAAAATGGCAAAATATTGTTAAGTTGTGTTGTTTTATCATATACTAACATGGTCATAAGTGTTAAAATTTGTTTTCAGACATAATAGTTTATTATGCTTTATATTTGTATATGTACATAACGACGACCAGATTGTATCCTCTTTAATCAGTGAGTAATTTAATCAAGATTTATTGATCACTGTATCAAGTGTATATGTATATTTTGCAATATATACATATAGCAACTGTAAAACAATTGTATTTTAAATGTAATGTATTCATGTATTGTTGCCATTTTTATAAGATAAACTCACTGTAAACATTAATTTGTACAAACCATTGTTATAAAAAACATTTCTTGTGTCAATGCTAAAATATGTATTAAACTGTTAAAATAATGTACAGTAACAACTTCTGAAGAGGAAAATATTCTTAAGGCAATAGAAACACATTGTTATATGAAATGCTTTTTATTAAGAACACCTACTTAAAATTTGTTTAATTTTGTTTTAGATTATCTGAAGAAAAAATAGTACCATGTAATTTGAAATCAGTCAATGACAAATTAAGGGAGTGTTGCCATATGCTAACAATAGTCAAGAAATGAAATTGTCTCTATTAGTAATACAACAGAGCAATACAATTTGCTTAAACAAGAGCACCGCATAAAGGGTGCCACGCTCGGCTACGGGTGCAGTTTTGAATAAATGAAAGCTTGTCTGAATTTATTTTAGAGGTCACAGTGACTTGACCATTGACCTAGTGACCCCAAAACGGGTGTGGTGTGTAGAACTCATCAAGGTGCATCTACATATGAAGTTTGAAAGTAGTAGTTGGAAGCACTTTGATTTTAGAGCCAATGTTAAGATTTTAGCACGACGCGGACGGCGGACGACACGACGATCTGTATGACAATACCTCGAATTTTCTCCGAAAATACCGAGCTAAAAATAAAAACTAAGATGTTTGCTTTGCAATTTTTTATACGCCCGTATAAAATACGGGACGTATTATGTGAAACCCCTTGGCGGGCGGCGGGCGGCGGGCGGCGGGCGGCGGGCGGCGGGCGGAAGGCATCACTTTGTCCGGACTCTAATTCAAATTGTATTCATCCGATCTTCACCAAACTTGGTCAGCAGTTGCATCTAGTTGATATCTAGGCCAAGTTCGAATATGGGTCATGCCGGGTCAAAAACTAGGTCATAGGGTCAATAAGTGCATTTTCAAAGGGGCCACTTTGTCCGGACTCTATTTCAAATTGTATTCATCCGATCTTCACCAAACTTGGTCAGCAGTTGCATCTAGTTGATATCTAGGCCAAGTTCGAATATGGGTCATGCCGGGTCAAAAACTAGGTCATAGGGTCAATAAGTGCATTTTCAAAGGGGCCACTTTGTCCGGACTCTATTTCAAATTGTATTCATCCGATCTTCACCAAACTTGGTCAGCAGTTGCATCTAGTTGATATATAGGCCAAGTTCGAATATGGGTCATGCCGGGTCAAAAACTAGGTCATAGGGTCAATTAGTGCATTTTCAACGGCGCCACTTTGTCCGGACTCTAATTCAAATTGTATTCATCCGATCTTCACCAAATTTGGTCAGAAGTTGTGTCTAGATGATATGTAGGTCAAGTTCAAATATGGGTCATGCCGGGTCAAAAACTAGGTCACGAGGTTACTTAGTGCATTTCAAGCATTTAGCATGGTGTCCGCTCTCTAATTGAAGTAGTTTTCATCTGATCTTCACCTAATTTGGTCAGAAGTTGTGTCTAGATGATATGTAGGTCAAGTTCGAACATGGGTCATGCCGGGTCAAAAACGAGGTCACATAGTGCATTTCAAGCATTAAGCATGTTGTCCGCTCTTTAATTGAAGTAGTTTTCATCTGATCTTCACCAAATTTAGTCAGATGTTACATCTAAGTGATATCTAGGTCAAGTTCAAATATGGGTCATGCCGGGTCAATAACTAGGTCTTGAGGACACTTTCAAGCATTGAGCATGGTGTCCAAAACCTTAGAACGGGCGTATCTTGTGACAGTTTGGCACTCTTGTTTTAAATATACACTTATGAATGTGCTTAAATTAAACGTAAACAGTATTGACATATTGCTTACGATAAAGTTTGACATTTTATTAGTTTTGTAACAGTGTGTTTCACCTTTCACATTGACAATCCCACATTTGCTTTCAGTGGGGCCAGTTTCTGTAACTCTTCCACTACAAGTTCAGCAAATGTTTTATGACCAGATTTTCTCATATTTGGGAATGTTTATATTAAACTTTTATTGAATGCATGAAACATGTTTGTTCTGTTTTTTAATAGCTGAAAATAGCTTGATGTTTGTAAATTGTGTGCCATGTTGATCAATTGATACATAAAAAAAAAACACATTTTGCGTTAATTTGTATGTGTAGCTAAACAACACATGTTACCAAATACAAATTTAATTATTTGGTAACAATATAATTATTGTGCTATATTCGTAATACCGTATGAAATGCAATATTAATTAAAATGTGTTTATATGTTTGTCTACGTCAAATAATCATTTGAATAAGTAAATATAGGGTAATGATGTCTATGGAAAGTACCCGTAGGCACGTTTCAATTGCTTGTGTACCTCATATGGATCAGGGTCTGTCTAAATTATTGCATGATTGTTTATGCCAATGTCTGAATTGTGTAAATATCTTTAAAATCGTGAGATATTTGTTAAGAGGATTTTAATATTAAAAGATATAATAGCATCTAAACTTTAACCGGTCATCTTTTGCATTTATTTTTATGTGTTTATATTGTTTTGCTTACCAAGTTTAATATTGTCTATATTCGTGCGTAATTTTATTGTGGTTGTTTTGTTAAGACAGAGCGCATATCCCTAATGCTGTTGTTTTATGTTATATGTAAATAATTAAACATGTTTATTTTGGTGATTTTGTTGTCTTTACAAATAAAATCCGCAAGGATTGTCGTTTCAATTATATATAGCTTGCCCCTATTGAACCTGAGTAAAAACGTGACCATGAGCTCATTTTGTTTTATGTTGATTGCCAATATATATATATGGAAAGAAATTGTTCAAACAATGTAAAAGATGTGTATCTTAAACCCTAGCGCTTTCGACTACACGTTTTCTTCAGGGGTGTATACAGATAAAAGTTAACGATTCCAAAATACGAATGCATAATATAACTTGTTAAAACCTGCAGCCACAGGAAACAACTTATGTGTTTTAGACTGGCGCCCGCGGTGTTTATGATATCGATGAAATTGTAACAATTGAGGTTAACTTTTTGGCTTTCAGTCTTGTTTTTTAGCTCATCTATTTTTTGAAAAAAAATTATGAGCTATTGTCATTACCTTGGCGTCAACGTCCGGTTAAGTTTTGCGTTTAGGTCCACTTTTCTCAGAAAGTATCAATGCTATTGCATTCAAACTTGGTACACTTACTTACTATCATGAGGGGACTTGGCAGGCAAAGTTAGATAACTCTGGCATGCATTTTGACTGAATTATGTGCCCTTTTTATACTTGGAAATTGAAAATTTTGGTTAAGTTTTGCGTTTAGGTCCTTTTTTTCAGAAAGTATCAATGCTATTGCATTCAAACTTGGTACACTTACTTACTATCATGAGGGGACTGGGCAGGCAAAGTTAGATAACTCTGGCGTGCATTTTGACAGAATTATGTGCCCTTTTTATACTTAGAAAATTGACAATTTTGGTTAAGTTTTGTGTTTAGGTCCATTTTATTCCTTAAGTATCAAAGCTATTGCTTTCATACTTGCAACACTTACTAACTATCATAAGGGGACTGTGCAGGCAAAGTAATGTAACTCTGACTGGCATTTTGACAGAATTATGTGCCCTTTTTATACTTGGAAAATTGAAAATTTGGTTAAGTTTTGTGTTTAGGTCCACTTTATTCCTACAGTATCAAGGCTATTGCTTTCAAACTTCAAATACTTTCATGCTATCATGAGGTTACTGTACCTGGCAAGTTGAATTTTACCTTGACCTTTGAATGACCTTGACTATCAAGGTCAAATTATTAAATTTTGCTAAAATTGCCATAACTTCTTTATTTATGATTAGATTTGATTGATACTTTGACAAAACTACTCTTACCTGACATACCACAATAGACTCCACCCAAACCATCCCCAGTGCCCCCTCCCCTCCCCCCCCCCCGAATCCCCCCCTATTTTTTTTTTAAGATCATCTCACAAATGACCACCACACCCTCACACTATACCCCCCCCCCCCCCAATTTAAAAAAAACAAAACAACTATTTATTTTTATTATTTTATGGTTGAAATACCATCCAACCATCGCACCCAAGAATCCCCCCCCCACCACCCCCCTTTCCCCACCCGAATCCCCCCCCCTAATTTTTTTTTTTTGTAAGATCATCTCACAAATTACCACCACACCCTCACACTATAACCCCCCCACCTCACCCCCCCCCCCCCCAAATTTTTTTTTTTTTGAAACGGTTAAAAAACAAATATTTATTTTTATTATTTTATGTTTGAAATACCGTCCAACCATCGCACCCAAGAATCCCCCCCCCTTCCCCCGTTTTTTTTTTTGCATTTTTTTCGCATTTTTGGAAGATAATGTAATAAATGTCCACACCCCGACACTATACACCCCTCTTCACTCAACCCCTCCCTCCTTTGTGATTGAAAATGAGAGTCCGTTCACTTTTAAAAAGAAAATAGATGAGCGGTCTGCACCCGCAAGGCGGTGCTCTTGTTTTAGTTATGTGTCGTTTTATTTTTGTATTTATTTATGTATGCATAATAAAATTGTGTAATAGACTGACGCCCGTAATATAAATTATATTGATGTTATAATGAAAAATATCATAATTTGCAGTGAACGTTTTGCATTCAGTATTGTGTCATATTTATTTTTCGTTTTATGATTATGTACATATACTTATTAAAATTGTGTGTTATAAAATGGTGCTTAAAATGTTTATTATATCGATTTAACGTTTAAATGATTAAAATGGAAGTTAGAATTTAGCATGAAGTTGTTTTATTTTTTATATGTCGTTTTTATTTATTCAATGGGGCTGAAGAGTATTGAGTCGCCTTGTATATATATATATATATATATATATATATATATATATATATATATATATATATATATATATTTAGATCCAATTTTTACAATTATCAATATAAAGCATTTAATGACAGACTTCAAAAAATGCCAAAATATGTGAACATGTCCCTTTAAGGCACTTGATTACACGGCGCAAATGCTCAGGCTGGTCTCGGGCTACGCTTGGCGCATATCACACAATGCACAGTTTCGCATGACTCGGCTCAAATCGTGAATGATGCACATAATTTGGCCGTTTAGTACGTTATTGCAAGCAAAACACAAATTGTATAACTTAATTGTCGGATTGCGAAGTTTTCTACGATGCTATCGATTGAAACCAGGAAGCATCAATGTTTTTTCGTGCACTTTTGTTTAGTGAAACTATACCTACTGCGATGCAGGAGGTGTCTTTATACAAACTTTATCTTAGTATTCACTTTTGAGCATCCATATCATACAAACGCATCAAATAACATCGTAATATCTTTTAAAACATCTGAATTTAGGCATTTTCATAGCTAAAAAAGGGATAAAAACCCAAACAAGTAAATAGTATTGCCCCTGGATAGCGACGTGTAATACATATCAAGCGACGAATCTTGTGTATCTAATGAGCATTTAAGTGTCATATACATAAACCAAATCATGAAAGAGGCGAGGGTCTCATTATGAAAATAATTATCATAATTCTTGCGGCCACTTGAATGCATCAGAACTCAAAAGGAAGTCAGCAACACAACGCCTCTGGCTTCGGCTACGCGATCGCTCGACTGATGCGATCGTATTTGCAAATTATAAATTATAGCCTATGTTACTTCTATAGCATGTTGGCAATTTGAACATTTCATGGCAGCAACTGAGCGAACATTATCTGATCTCTTACATAAACATTAACTTTTTATGAAAAAAAGTCAAATTACACTAAAAAAAACTGAAAAATTAAACTTGCCTGTTATTAGAATAAAATGTGAAGCAAAAAGCTATGGGACATCAATCCAGCGACCTTTCGTGAATGATAGATATGCGTGATTACAATAGCTCGAGTTAAGATTCAGTTTTCAAGCGCATAGGTAGTTTATTAAAAGTTGCAAATATGATTCTAAAGTTCAAAACTAGTTACAGAAGTGAACATATTTAGCTTAAAACAAATGTGTCATTAATCGTGTTTACATAATTTAAGTGCAAATGTGTGACACACAGAACACTTAAGTATTAAGCCTATAAAGGTATCCGGAACAACGGCAGCCGGACAATCAACTCAATGCGGTTTTTTGCATTACCCAACGATCGCACCTCATAAATTTGCCGACCATACACATGTGCGATATAATCGGGTGCCAATGTCCTGTATGGCACGCCTGAACCACAAAAAAGAGAAAAACTAAGTTTAAGTAACTTAAACTTAGTTTTTCACTACTTAAACTCAATTTAAGTAACTTAATTCGAATTAACGCTACTAAATGCATTAAGTAGTTAAGAAGAGTTATTTTCTATTTATGTGAGAAAAATGAATTAAGCAGAGAAAAACTTAGTTTAACTCGTTAAGTGCGCCCGAACAACAAAAATTGATTTTTATTACCGTTAAGTTACTTAAATTGCATTTAACGCTGCTTAAAATTAATTTAAGTGCTTTCGCATCGTTAATTGTATTTAATTATTACTTAAGTAATAAAATTTTTACTTAAGTTGAATTATTAATTATCGTTAAGTCAAAACTCGCGTCCGAAAATAAGCATATGAAACAAGCGTTTTGATTGGTTGTCAGGTTTGTTAATAAATTCATGCCCGAGGTCGGAAGAAAAAGATTGCCATGTGGTACGAGCAAAAAATACAGATATTATAAATTTGGATTAGAATCTTAAGTCAGCTAAAATTTGTTTTAGTCTGGAATAACATTCAAAACACCCTTTCATCATCAAATTTTGCTGACAGTCAGTAACTATGCAATAAACATCAAAAACGATCCGCCCGTCTATATATTTCCGGGTCATATCGCATTTACCTGTAGTTTGCCTCTCTGTACATCTCTGAGTGTTATTGAAACTCTTTCAAGAACACTGTCAGCTGTAGGTAAATGCGTGCGTTGTAACCGATCCATTGCAAAATTGTAAATGGCGGTAGAAGAAAATCCTTTCCTGTTTACGTTTGTTACGACGTTTCTGATTGGCTTAGGTCTTCCGGATCATTAACTGACCAATCAAAACAATTCGACTTTACAACTTAAGTAAAATTCCTTACTAAAGTTGAATTCGTGTAACTAAAAACATATTTTAAGTAGAAAAACCTATTTTAACGCAACTTAATTGAAAATAGTACAATTGATAGAGAAAATCCTTGTTAAGTTGAATTAATTCAACTTAAGTAAGAAAATTACCATTAAGCACCGTTAATGCATTTTCGGTGTTTTAATTAGCGTTAACGCCGCGGGAACCACAAAAACTACTTAAATTCATTTTAAGCAGCGTTAATTCGAATTAAGTAACTTAAATTGAATTTAAGTAGAGAAAAACCTAGTTTAAGTAACTTAAACTTAGTTTTTCTCATTTTTGTGGTTCAGGCGTGCCATAGTCCTGTCCGACGCATTTGCGGGGTGCCGAATGTCCGGGAATGCCAAAAAAACGAGTCACCCACTGGTCCTGTTTATTATGCCATAAGTTCAATTAAGCCTGTCTCTGATAAAACGGGCTTGAATGCATGTGCGTAAAGTGCCGTCACAGATTTACCATTGCAGTCCTCGCTGGCTAATCAGGGACGACACTTTCAGCTCTGATGTTATTTTTTAGTTTAAAGGAAGTCTCTTTTTAGCGAAAATCTAGTTTACATGGTAAGTGTCGTATCTGATATGTCTGTGCGGACTGCACGGCTAGACGGGAACGACACTTAACACACACTTATTTAGCCCCGTTTTCACAGAGCGCGGCTCAGTTGTTTTTATGAATGCAGCTTGTCATATCTGCATATGAATTATTGAATTTTAATGCAACAATTCGGAAGCGATACAATCAATCGTCACGCTCGCAATTTAAACACGGGAAGTCAAGTAGTAAGTGAACAACACCACGCTTAAATGTCAATGTCAGAATATGTTTATGGCGGGAAATTATATCAGACAGATGCTTTAATCTACTTTAGTAAATACCACGCAATTGATAAAATAAGAGTAATCATTGTCAAACCCGTTTACTCCGCTCGTCCTCTTTTCATCGCATTAACGTATGTACTTAAGTATGTCGGAAACGGATAGCTAAAGTTTCAATGACATGTAAATGTATATGATATTCGTCTGATTTGTCGTTGAAATAAAAGTTGGTTTGTTTTCGTTGTCATGTGCACACGCTTGCTCGTCATTCCTATAATGTGAAACCTATGCGACATCTCTTGGTTAATGTTGACAATTAAAACTAAGACTTCGACACTTAGTCTGTTATCAAGTATTATGCAAAATAGATGGAAATCGGTTGTTTTAAAGAAACATGTTGTGTGTCTTAGTATTTTTGCGTTTTTATAATTGCGGAATTCAGTAATAGGTCAATAACCACATGTAAAGCTTCAATGATCTACAGCCGAGCACGTGTCTCGATACGTAAACTATGATTAGATCGTCATCAACTCTTTCGAAACTAGTAAATACATCATTATAACAGACAGTAAATCTTTCCCACTTTTTAAGCGTGTAAGTACATAAGTTCTTATTGTCAAGTAAATAGTGAAACATATTAAATTGTCGCATGCATCAAAGATCATCAAGGCGCAGTTACGCTTGTATTTTCTGAACAAGCGAATCATGGCAATAAATAGTTTTTGACAGTTGTAAGTAATCAAGGTAATTTCATTGCCAACATTTCAGTGAAAAGTGACATGTTTTATTATTTTTATTGTTGAAATCAAAAGCAATGGATGCTTAATCTAGAACGTCAACGTGATACATCGATTTCAAAGAAACCAAGAAAGCAACTACCCGCAGCCAAACTTGTTAGTAAACCCTAAACATTTAACACAGCAGGGAAATAAAATACTTGAATGCAAAAGACCAATTCATGCCTCAGCCAAATGGTAGCAATATAAACTCTTATCCGGGGCCGTCCGGTTTGCCGCAAAGTGAGCCCAAAATGTCTTGCATCCCAGCAACATCACGAGGTTACGTAAAATATTTGGATCGTTCAAGAACAAACCTTGAACCCACCTTTTTGAGCAGGAAATCTTAGCAAGGAACGATTATGGTGGATATCAAACCTACCCAGAAAAAATAAACAACCTCAGGTACATCAACAGTTTTCAACGCCTAAACCTTAAGCAAGTGTAGCAGAAGAGAAGAAATGCTGTCTAGAAGTTTGTTGAGGATGGACAGTGAGGAAAGTAGATAGGATTTAGCTATAAGACAAGTTAGGAAAACACGGTGAAATAAATCATGTCATACCTGTATCAGGTAGAGTTGAAGCAATTTATAGTGGATGTTGCTGCTCCTAGGGAGGGTACAGAAGAAACGCAGGATGGTGCTTTTTGTATTTCAATGAAGGGTTTGGGGTTACGTGTATCAAGCCAAACCTCTTTTTATATAATGCCAAGAGCCTGTCTGTGGGAAAGCGTGGCTAATCGCATGTGTGTTAAGCGGCAGTCCGCGAAGACTGACGAGGGACGATATTGTTTGCCCAGACTTGTTTCTCGTTTAGAAAATACTACATTTAAACAACATTTCCTTAAACGCAGAGAGTGCTGTCAATTATTAAGACCGCATTGGCTACGTGTCACTTATTCATTGAGACCAAGACATTTTTACTGCCTGCCAGTACAAAGATGGATTGAATAGAAATTAACTGGTTCAGGGCATTTGGTTTGTACTACAGTAACATGTTGTTAAATTTTTAGGTGATAACACCTAAATTAGTATCCACTTTTAAATAAATGTTGGAGACATTGTTCTACACTCATCAAAGTATTTTTTATGTAATATAAAATGTTATAATATTAAAATGGCCACGATGCAAATAAGATAAGTCAGATTATGTTGCAAACATGCATTATTCAGAGCAAGTGTTAAACATCATTAATTTGTACGAGAATATTTTTACAAATTCATTGCTTTTCACGGGCCATATAACAGTAATTTGTGTGTGTGTGGGGGGGGGGGGCTTGAATACGGAATTAAGAGTCCCCGTGACGTTTGAAATAAATGTATCAAATTAATGTATTTTTTCAGCAACTGCAACTTGCCTTTTTGGCGAGCATGCAAAGTTTGCAAATCCTTTCCGTCTTATGTATGCATTTGTTGCTAGATTATGTAGTTTCGGATCTATATCAATAATTGTAGATATAGAGTATTTTATCGAGAAACCTATTGTTAAATTCTTAGATGATGAAAAAATTCATGGTCATGAACATTTTGTTTGAAGTTTGTTTACTTTTTTTCAGGATAATGGCATGTTTATTTAGTATACCACTGTGCCAAAATATCCATTTGTTATGTTCAGCGTTGTTTATAAAAATACTTGCTAATGTGCAATGCATTGTTTACAGTAAGTTTGCAGAAAAAGTGTTGAGATGTCTCAAATTGCAGAGTTTAAATGTAACAATATTAAATAGTGATTATAGGCAGTTAATTTGTTCCCCAGATGTCTGACATGTCAGAGGAATATTCTGTTAAGTTTGAAAGATAGGATACAGTCATAAGAAAGTGTATTCATTTCATGCATAGTAGTTGTTTTATGTTTTGATGTTATGTGTAGTTGATATTAAACTTGTGTTCAATGTATTATTTCACTCATGTGAATAATCATAGTAATAACACATACTTATAGGCGCTATACTATTTAATGATGTTACTACGCTGGTGGCTCAAGTAAGACTGTATCAGTCTCGTGGCTTGTGCTATTTCGCGTCACACTCGAGGCCCCATCTCGTGTGATACGTCATTACACAATTGCCATTAGACTGATACAACTCTTGGAACAATTGACTAGCGTAATATTCCGCATATAAATCTGTTTTGTAACAAGTAAAGTACTTCAGCTAAGGTTATAAAAATAAACGACACATTGTTTACTAAAAAGTTATCAATTGTTTCGTCGGAAAAATACTGCAGGATACTTATGTCAGGAGTACCAGAAAAACAAACTCTAAACATCCTTTTTCTTGAAATGAAAAGTAACACATTAAGATTTAGAAAAGAATATGTTATTCTAATCTAGAAAGGTATTTTAAATAGGTAAGGTCTTCTCACGATGAAGTATATACTTAATTTGAAATACTGGAAATAGAATACACGTCGTGATACATATATAGTACAATAAAGCATAGTAATTTTTAACGAAACCCATATCATAAGATTTGTATAAACTCACTTCATGTTGACAAAATGCTTATTCTTTTTAAAAAAAATACCGTGTGCAGTCGAATTAGTTTTTGTTGATTTTCTATACATTTTATTCAATGTATATACACATTTATGTATAATACTATATATTTTGTATAACATTCAAAGTACCATGTTTTAACACTTAATACCTGTCCTTTTATGTCGGTCATTCAAAGTACCATGTTTTAACACTTAATACCAGTCCTTTTATGTCGGTCATTCAAAGTACCATGTTTTAACACTTAATACGTGTCCTTTTATGTCGGTCATTCAAAGTACCATGTTTTAACACTTAATACGTGTCCTTTTATGTCGGTCATTCAAAGTACCATGTTTTAACACTTAATACATGTCCTTTTATGTCAGTCATTCAAAGTACCATGTTTTAACACTTAATACGTGTCCTTTTATGTCGGTCATTCAAAGCACCATGTTTTAACACTTAATACCTCTCCTTTTATGTCGGTCATTGAGCCCATTGAGCCGCATTCTGGGAAAATGTGACTTAATGCATGTTGGTTAAGTGTCGTCCCAGATTGGCAGTCCACACAGCTATCATTAATAAGAAAAATACTAGGGATTTTTGGCAAAAAATTCACAGAATTAAAGGAAATTCATTCACCCCTGTACCGCTACTTAAATACAAAGGCGAAATTGCCACTACCCCAAGGGACAAGGCTCAATTTTTGGTACGACATTTCCAATCTGTTTCCAGTGACTCAAACCTTCCCGTTGAAACTCTGAATTATCAAAAGCGGTTTGAGACTGAGCACCGAAATATTTTAAATGAGCCTGGGGATAATAGCACGCCTCTCAATTTACCTTTCACTATTACAGAATTATTAAGTGCCATTAACAGCAGGAGCAACACCGCCACGGGGCCTGACAAAATAGCAAATTTAATGTTTAAAAATATGCCAGCCATACCTCTAAAAATCTGGCTTAACCTATTCAATCAGGTGTATAGGACAGGCAGGATACCACCCGAGTGGAAGCAGGGGTGTCCAGTCATTACACCCCCTGGACGTTACACCCCTGGTCATTACACCCACCAAGCCTGGTCATTACACCCACCAAGCCTGGACATTACACCCACCAAGATGTAAACATAATTGATTAGGTTCCTAAGGTGTGATCACACCTACCATGGGGCACACTTCACTTGATTAATGATGTTTCTGCTTTAATGTGTGTCCAATGGGGGTCTGTCCAAGTGTTTTTTATTGTTTGTTTGTCTGAATGTCTGTCTTATTGATGTGCAGTATTAATTGGGAAATAACAATTTTTTGGTGTGAAAAACATTTATCTTTGATCTTTTCAAATAATTTGTTAATTATCAAAGTGTAATAATAACACCTAAAATTAAAGGAGTTTGTTCACACCATTATTATTAAAATTCATTTGAAGATGTTGTTGTTTGATTTTATGAATTCTAAAGAATATTGCATCTTTATGTCGTGGCAAAAGAATATCAAAACATCAAACGCAACAAAGTTAATAAGACAAATACTCAATGCAAATTGTTTTTACTCATTGTCCCCATATATACCAGAACAATTTTAGAGAATATCATACTATAGGTATATATTGTTACTCTGTCAAAATGCCCCCAAAACAAATATTTTGGTGTATTGATTCAAATTGTAAAAAAAGCGTGTTAATAGTTCTGATTTTGCTGTTTCATGTGATAATTGTGGATTATGGCAGCATATTAGATGTGGTGATACTGGTAAGTCATTTTCTTCTTCCTATTATAAACATTCTAGATCATTTGAGCTCCATGACATCATGCGATTTTGGACCTTAGGGCATTTTCCGTTTTTATCAAATGGTCTTGTAACTGATAAATAATTTAAAACACCAACTTGGTTTAAGCTTATTAGCTGCCCCATTCTTGACCAATTTATTTTTGTTAATACTCATTTATAAACTTTAACCTACACAATTATATAACTTATATAATTATTAGTCTCTATAAAAACATCCATTAATTTTTAATAATTAGATAACTATTTGTTACATTTTAATCAACTACATCATGTGGAAAGTTTGGAATCCTAATAATACTTTCTTATTTTTACATAAATGAAATTCAATTTAATGGTCTTATGGACATTACTGGGTATAACTTGGTATCTGTGTTTTATCTGTTTATATAACTTATATAATTATTAGTCTCTTTAAAAACATATCCATTAATTATTAGTAATTAGAAACTATTTGTTACATTTTAACCAACTACATCATGTGGAAAGTTTGGAATCCTAATTTAATACTTTCTTATTTTTACATAAATAAAATTCAATTTAATGGTCTTATGATTTACATTTTATTAACAAAAATATAATTTTTCTAAAAATATGATATGATATGTAACAGAATGGTATTTATGCAGGAAAAAGGAAATGGGTAGAGACATGAGGGATTATACATGTAATATATATTTTTGTTGTCATACGAATAATTAAGTTTATCTTATGTTGCATTAAGACTCATGCCCCAATTTAGTGTTTTAAATCATTGACACAGTTTTGTGTCATCATTTATGAAACACAGTTTGTAAAACTAACAGTAACACTGGGCCAAACACTGGGCCACTTAGATAAACATTGTACCTATTTGGGCCACATTAGGGCCAGACAAAGACACTCTAACTGTTTATTAGGGGCTATAAAAGATACACAGACTATTGCCAATTAGGGCCCTCCCATAAACTGTGAAAACATGCTTTGATTGCTACAGTAAGTGACATATTCCTGTTAATTGTGTTTCAATATAAAAAATGATTTCTTCAATGATCCCTAATTATCAATTCTGACTTTAAATTTTAATGATATTATAATTAATAAAACAACTGTCATTTTAAAGTATGCAGTAAAATTTTATATATCATACTGTGACAATATGTTACTTCTATTTCAATATCTAACAAACTAACTGAAACCAACAGATATAGGATATTTTTACTTTATTAATACTTGCTTTAAATTAATAGCAAGTTACCTCCTTTTGTTTGGGTGATATGAAATAGCCTAAGGGCAGATTTGCTTCATTGTCAATATCAGAGACATAACACTGCATGCATTTTATGCACTGCTAATCAAATAGATATATCAATAGATAAGTGAAATACTATGGTTACTACAATAGTAATAAAAGTTAAGTAACAGATGTGATACACTGAGATAAAGATATTGCCTTAGTCCTTATATATTTGAGGCCGTTTCCAAAAATAATAAAGAATTATTTTTTATAGCTTTAGAGATTTTTTTTACAATAAATTACTTACCAAAAAAAACGTATCAATTTCAGAATAATGATTGATTTAATATCGTATTTGATTAAAATCTTCTTTTGTGATGTTTAAATGCTATAATTTTCAAACGACCAGTATTGATCAGTAATACCCAGTAATGACCAGTACTTACTTTGTATTTAACCGGGTATTTACCGCCAGCCCGGTCAATACTCAATTGACCGATCAATATGCCAACCCTGATATAACAGTATGCAAAATTAAAAAATTTGAATATATCATAAATACTTGTTGCACAATACATAGGTGTTTGAAATTTGTTCTGTACAGGAATCAGCAGGAAAGAGTATAAGCAGGCTGTAGAACAAGGGCTTGACATTCCTTTCAAGTGTATCCCCTGTCTTCTGCAAGAACAAAATGTTATTAATGATGCATCACGAGACGACACTCAGGAAATGGAGCCCATGGACGTCCAACTACATGATGACCTTGAACCTGAGCCTTCACTTGTTGATCTGAATGAGTCTCTTGATGATGCCAACAGCAGAGTCCCTCCAGAGGAAGGCCAACCGTCACAGAAAGAGCCAAAGACCGTCAGAGCCAACTGACCTTGAGTTTGCAGTGAATCAAGACTATCTGAACTGCGGGGACTACATCATAGCCGACCTGCGTGTTGACAGGGAACGGCACATCCTCTTTTCCACACCAAGGCAACTGGAAATACTACGGTCAACCAAGCGCTGGTTTATGGACGGGACCTTTAAAGTAAGTGTTTATTTAATTGTATATTCTCTTCCAGGCTTTGGGGATTTTAATAGTACCAATACATATGGCAATTATTTTATTTAACTATGTTTTATAATTGAGGCAGGAAAGCTGTTATGACATCACACATCTTAAATTAATAAAAGGATAAAAGATGATTAAGCTTGAAAAATGCATCTTGATTACGATACACAATTCAATTTTAATGTATGATACTTTAATATTGTCATATTGTCCTCCACAGATTGTAGACAGACCATTTCGCGGAGGGCAGCTGATGTCAATCCATGGGTTCATCCAATTTGATGGAAAGATGAAACAGATTCCACTCCTGTTTGCTCTCATGTCTCGGCGAAAGAAAGAAGATTATGTGGCGGTACTGGGTGAGATCAAATCAATTCTGGGGGCCTATTCAGTGGAAGGCTTTGTGGTCGACTTCGAGGCAGGATCCTGGGGAGCGATAAGACATGTCTTTCCAGGCGTTGAAATTAAAGGATGCGTATTCCACTGGGCACAGTCTGTGTGGCGCCATGTACAAGCAGTGGGGCTTGGTCCAGCCTATATGGAGCGCAAGGACCTGTGGGATTATGTCCGCAAGTTACTTGTGCTTCCTTTTGTGCCGTCTAGTCAGATCGAACCTCTTTTCAGGAACCTCGCGCAGCGTGCAAACACAGAACCTCTGAGGAAACTTGTCAATTACATTGACTCAACCTGGATTCAGTCTTTGACCTTCCCAATACAGAGTTGGTGTATATACGGGTTACATGTCAGAACCAACAACGATGTGGAAGGCTTTCACACACGTTTGAATGGCGTTTCTGGTGGTAGATCACTGACATTCTACAAACTTGTACCTGCACTCAGAAAACAAGCACTGGAGGCTGAGTTGGACATTGACCAGCTGGTTGATAATAGTGTTGGCAGACGGCAAAGAAACCAGTATAGGGAATGTGACAGGAAGATTTTTGATGCCTGGAGAAAGTATGAGGCCAAAGAGATCAGTACATCAGGACTCTTGAGATTAGTGAGTAGGTTGTACGGTGCGGCTGAATATAAAGTATAGAAATTGTCTAGAATCGTGAAATCTCACTAGTAGGAAGTGTATATACTGTTTAAAGTGAAATGGGATTTCTTGGCAATATTATTTTAGTTTTGTTATTTCTGTCTGTATATTCCTGAAAAAAAGTATTAATGATTTAGATGCATATTATTACATTTTGGTGAAATAAAAAGAAATGTATAAAGTTAAGATTGTGTTTTGTTTATTCTTAATATTTTTTTTATTTATCATTTTTTGAAATTTATTTTCAAAGTTTTTTCTGTCTGATTATTCTTGAAAAAATTATTTATGATTTAGATGCATATTATAACATTATGGTAAAATAAAAATAAATGTATATGAATTAAGATTGTGTTTTGTTTATTCTAAATAATTATTGTATTTATCATTATTTTATTTTGTTTTCAAAGTTTTTTCTGTCTGTATATTCTTGAAAAAATTATTTATGATGTAGATGCATATTATTACATTATGGTGAAATAAAAATAAATGTATATGAATTAAGATTGTGTTTTGTTTATTCTAAATATTTATTTTATTTATCTTTATTTTTATTTCTTCAAGTTTTTTCTGTCTGTATATTCTTGAAAAAAGTATTTATTATTTAGATGCATATTGTTACAGTCATTAAATAATTTGAGCAACCATTAATCTCATCAGTGTCATCTTACATGACAAATCCAATTAGTGGTTCATAAGTTGATAACACCTTTCTAATCTAATCAATATCTTGGTGGGTGTAATGTCCAGGCTTAGTGGGTGTAATGACCAGGCTTGGTGGGTGTAATGACCAGGGGTGTAACGTCCAGGGGGTGTAACGACTGGAAACCGAAGCAGGCCACAGTGATTCCAATTCCTAAACCCGGTAAAGACAAAAATGATCCAAACTCATATCGTCCAATAAGGCTAACATCACATGCAGGTAAATTACTAGAAATAATGGTCAAAAATAGATTAGAACACTTATTGGAATCTAATAACATACTAAACCCCTTCCAGTCTGGCTTTAGGAAGGGGCGATCTACTCTTGATCAGCTAGCTAGATTACAACATGATATTCTTTCTGCAAAAAATCAAGGGCAATCAGTATTAGCAATATTTTTGGACCTTCAGGCCGCCTTTGATTTAACATGGACCTTCGGCATACTAAAAAAGCTAGCTGACTATGGAATCACTGGATACTGTTTCCACTACCTCAGAGCATTCCTAGAGGGCCGTAAAATCCAGGTCAGGGTCGATGGGGAGTTATCAGAGGTAGCCATAACTGACCGCGGAACCCCTCAGGGGTCTGTAATATCCCCAACTCTGTTCTCCCTCATCGTAAACGGTCTACCTGATGCCGTAAAAGACTCAGGAATGGTTATCTCCCAGTTTGCCGATGACTCAGGCACTTGGTTAAAGGGGTCTATTATGTTACGCCTGCAAAAGAGGGCTCAAGCAGGCTTAGACTCCATTTGGAAATGGGCAATTGAATGGGGATTCAAAATTTCTCCAACCAAAACAGTAGGAGTACTATTTGGCGAACAATTTCAGCACTCTTTGGACTTAAATTTAGGTGGCACCAAAATTATCTTTAACAAAGTGGTGAAATTTCTAGGTATGTACCTAGATAAACAGTTAACTTTTACTCACCACTTCAAATATTTGGCAGAAAGGTGCGAAAGGGACCTAAATTTAATGAGGATGTTAAGAGGCACAGGTTTCAGATCAGATAAAAATAGCCTCTTAACACTCTACAAGTCCCTTATACGTCCAAAGCTAGATTATGGAGCCCAAATCTATGCATGTGCTAAGCCAAACGCCCTAAAAATGGTTGATGCCATTCAACACAAGGCCCTAAGGATAGCTCTGAGAGCCCTAAACTGTACACCGGGTGCACTGCTAGAGGAGGAGGCAGGTGTGTTACCTCTTAACTTGCGTAGAAAGCAACAGTCCCTCAATTTCTTGGCCAGGGTTAAGTCTCGGCATGGTTCAAACCCCGTTAACAAACTTTTCGGGACTGGCACCTTCATCAAGGGGAAAATACTTAAGCGTAAGCATGTCGCCCTACCTTTTGGTGCGAGTAAAAGGACCCTGGTTGAGGATGCCGGTCTCGACAAGGTACATGTAGCAGACCTGAGGCCCTCCAAGGTCCCCCCCTGGACGCTTGGACCCATTGATGTTGACCTATCACTCTCTAATAAAATAACGAAAACTGACTTGCCACAACTCATCAAGTCGGAAGCTCTCTCTCATATAGATAATATGTATGCTGAGCATCTAAAAATCTACACTGACGGCTTCAAATGCCCTAACTCTGGTTTGGTAGCCAACTCTTTTGTAATCCCTTCAAAAAACATTAGTAAAACGCACAGGCTCAGCAACAATCTCTCTATTTTTACAGCAGAACTTTTGGCAATTAAATTCTCCCTGTGCTGGATATTGGTCAATAAACCTACTAAAACTGCTATTTTATCAGACTCAATGTCATCTCTTGAGTCCATAAAAAACAGAAATAGCAGATCTAGGCCTGATATTTTAGCTAGCATTTTGGAACTTCATCAACAGTGCCTAGATAAATCTTTAAAGGTCACATTAGTATGGTGTCCAGCACATGTCAACATCAGTGGGAATGAACAGGCCGACAGGGGGGCCAAAGAGGGCCTCATGAGGGGGCCGTAGATGTTGGGGAACCCCTGGCACCATCTGAGATCTACTCCCTGACAAAGAAATTTGTTTTGGGCGAGTGGAATCTCCGGACCGACAATTTGTCTTCCCGTCGACATACTTTTACTAGACCTGCGAAAACCCTCAGGCCGCCTGACAGATACTCAGCAAGCATTGCGCTTGACAGAGCCATCACGCGCCTGAGGATGGGAACCACCCTATTACCCGGTGGCGCAGGAAAGTATGTCCTCGGTAAAGACCCTGCATGTCCTAGGTGCCAGGAACCACTCACTGCGCCCCACATGCTGCTACACTGTCCTAACCATAAGGCGCAGAGGGACCACCTCGAAGCTGCATTGCACTCCCATGGACTAGTTTTTAACCTTACCAACGTGCTAGACCCCAAGGGAGCAGCTAGGGGCCCGGTCTTCTCTGCCCTGGCCAAATACTTACTAGATTGTCAAATAACTGACAAAATCTAGGTCATTGGGGGAGGGAGAGCAGCCAACACCCACCTAATTATACAGTCTTGTGACTGTTTACTTTTAAAAATGTGTAATCTCTACACAAACCTGATGTAATCAAATAATTGTGTTGGATTTGTGTCGCTTTTACACAACCTTTATTTTAGCTTTTAATGGGTTTATTGTTCTACCCCGCCCTTTCTAAATCAGGCCAATGACATTGACCTGGTCTTCTTTATTTTAATACATTTTTTATGAGAGTATGACGTTAGTCCACCATTTACATTTTTCAGTTTTTTAATATAATCATATTTTATGGCATTTCTTACTACAAGAAAGGACGAGGCTGTCCAGTAACCTGGGATTGTTGGCTGCATTGCACCCCCTCCCTTCCTCTTTGACACACCATCCTTTCCCCTTCAAACTCGAAGAACCATGTCGGACTGGAGTGCACGGTACAGGGCCTTATACCATGATAAATACCTATTTAGCCCTATCCAGGACAAAGTATTGTCGACTTTGTTGAAACTGCTAATTTTGATCCTTGTAGTACATCAAATATTGTTATAACTGCTATTTTGTGTAGCAATTTCATTATTTCTGTGAAAACTGCTATTTTATATAGCAAATTGCCTTAATTTTTATCTCAATATTGCTATTCCTACACCATAGCAACCATTTTACTTTGTATTGCACTAACTCATGTTAAAAATTGCTACTTTTAGAGCAAATATCCTTATTTTTTATATTAAATTGCTATTTTATATAGCAAATTGCCTCAGTTTTTCTGTTTAATTGTCATTTTGCATACCATACAAGGTACTATAGTATTATTTCCTCCATTGTTATCACCAATATATTAATAATATTGGTTAGACTAGAGCTTTTTGGGTTTATTTTAATGCATCTAGGTAATATTTGGTCTTTTTACCATTTTATATCTTACCATTATCAATTTTCCTTCAATATTATACAAACTATTTTTCATTTACCGTGCACTCCCTCTGGTCCAGGGGAAACAACCATTGAAGTCTCCATCACCACAATTACCTCCCTTAGTACAACTGAGTGACACCACCTCTGCTGGCTTTTCTCTTCCCCCACCCACATCGGCCTACACTTCCAAAAATCTCTCCTTCTTTCATCCCTCCAGGGTGGCAACATGTATTTTAAATATATAAATGCATATAGTTCTGTACATATTGTAAATAATGTACCTTCTTGTACAAATTGAGCTGTTTTTGTCTCATTTTTAACTGTAAAGCACATTGACTTACCCTTAATTTTTATGTGGCCCTATGAAGGTGACCGTTTGGAGACTCGTAAGATATTGCCCTTAACATATAAGGGTTTTTTACTAAACCCACTTTTAAATATTGTTTTAACGCCACTCTGGGGGGACCTCTCTTCCCCATAGCCCAATCTTCCTTAAGTTCCATACAGACAGGGTCTTACGTTGGAGCATTACGGCTATGTTCCCTGTCTGCAAGTGTTCAACATTGAGCTACATACATAAACTTGTACTCATTACTTTTTAACAACTCAATACTCAACTGCAACAGTAATATATAATTGAGAGTTACACTCCCTATGTGTTATCATATATTGTCTTTTTTTCCTTTCCTTTTCATATAATTACATGTACACATGCAACTTCACTTTACATTTGAGAGCTGTTAAATCCGGCTCTGGCATCCCTATTAATTAAAGTTCATATATATAAACATATCTCACCAATGATTAGATCTTGTTGTGTGGCATTTAGTTTAAACCTTAAATATACTCATAAAAATGGTACTTGACTGTGTATGTAAACATATTGTGGCAATGTTCAACCACTTTGTGATCTGGAAAACCCTCAAGTATTACTATTGTATTATTCAAACATATACACATCTGTGTACCCCTTTTTCTATAAGACTTATATTTAAATAGTCCTATTTGGACTCTTAACATTTAAAACACAGATCACAAAGTCTAAAGACTCCAACAAAACCCATTGCAGCATATACTGAACAATGGGTCTGGTAATGATGATGCCACATACAACAGTATGTGTGTTTTCACCATCTTTACTTATAAAAATTGGGCTATTCTTTCTCTCTCTCCTCCTTAAAAAACAAAACAAACAATAACATACAATAACAACATCATATTAATGATAATAATTAATAATAAGCACAGTAACATAACATAGACATAATAATTTATAGCTATAAAATAAGTCCAAGTTCTTTTGGATTTATCATCTTTTTCTTTCATTTATATTTTTTGCATATAGACTATTATTGTTTACTTTTTCTTAAAGTACAAATTCAGCCGTGGGAAAATCTATTTATATAACGGATTGACCTACTGGCAATCCGTAATAAGAAATTTTGGCCAATCAGCGCCATCGTTCTATAAGCGCATCAACCAATTAAAACGCCGCTTTTTAACAGCGATAGGCATATCCACTGTAAAGTACTGCGTCTTTTTAACGCTTCATATAAAGGTTATATATTTTTAAACCAATAGATTTTTATTAAGGCACCGCACCAACACTGCAAAGTTTTATATTTATATCAATGGTACAGCCCAGTAAAATCGGGCTGTCCATTTTATGGCCGTTTTCGACCTTTTTAAGCAGAGTTATATGTTAAACAGTGTGCTCGGGCAATGGTTTTTAACCGAAGTCCCGAGGGTAAATAACCCCATTAGTCAGTCAGTCCACACATGCTTATTTGGGACGACCGTTAGGATCGCTTTAATGTATTTTTTGTTTTCAAGAAGTATCTTTTTAGCGAAATCAAGTTTCGGAAAGTATCGTCGGTGATTACCGGGTGAATGTTAGAATTGCACGGGCTTATCTTGGCCGACAATTTACGCACTTGCATTACGCCCCTTTTTCCGAGAGCGTGGTTCATTGAAAAGTTGATACAATTTAGAATGACGACAGTTCCTTAAGATATATCCTCAGTAGATATTGTATATGGAACCAAATCATGTTAAGGCAATAAACAAAACCACAACACTTTTTTCTGAGTTGTAGTTACTTTGTCCAAATCTCCTTTTTCAATTATCAACGCAAAGACCAATAGCACTCCGTCGTTTTTAGTTTGTATATTGTGTCCTTGAGAGAGATATGACGAACGCTAGGCCGACACCATTCCCACTGAGTCACTGCGAAATATAAGAACATGTTTAAGGACAGTTGGACAAAGATACAGAAATTAAAGACAGACCGGCTAGATACATATACATTTAGACATACGCATAGTTACTTCTGTTCTTATGTACTGATGTGTCAGTATCATATCAACAGTATTTTAAAACACATGTACACCGATCAAAAAATCCATGCGAAAAAAACATAATTTCCGATTGATGGATATGACACTTAGTCACTGAAAATTCTTTCATTTTTAAGTAGTACAATTAGTTATGTTCGTGTTTATAAGAACTTGGTGCGAAACGAATATATATCAGTTTATACGCAGGGTACGAACTCCGTGTACTTACTCGATCTACTCCAGAAGCGTCATCAGCTGTCGCATGAATAGAAACAAGAAATATCAATAAACATCAGAAAAATGCTTATCGAGAGATCTTTACTAGAAACTTTGCAATTGGTAATTTTCTAGCCTTTTTTAGCTCACCTGAGCACAATGTGCTTATGATGAGCTTTTGCGATCGTCTTTAGTCCGGCGTGCGTTGTGCAGCGTCAACATGTGCCTTGTTAACACTCTAAATGGTTCCGGTTTGTTAAAAAACATGACCGCAAGGGTCCGGGGCTTTTTCCTTATATGGTAAAAACGTGTTAGCACTCTAAAAATTAAATTTATAGTTCACTTTTCATGATACTTGGTCACAACACTTGTTCTAATGCTATCTTGGGCTGCAAAGAACAGGTCAGTTCCTTTATGTCTTTGTGAGGTGAGCCAATTTGTGCCTTTCACGCAATCTTGTTATTTGATCAGCACGTGTTTTAATGTTTTGAAAACGGTATCATGTCCATTAGAAGCGATTTCTGTAAAGTTTGTTTGAAGTCTGAATGGGCAGGGACTTTAACCCATTTATGGACTATCCCATCCTTCTAAATTGGATCAATGTATTTCCAAAATTAGGGATGTCTAGTATATTTATTTCCATATTAAGAAAATTGCTTACAGAAATTCCAAACAGCGCACACCGTGATGAGGCAGCGTCTCATCTGGGTCTACGCTGTTTGTCTAGCCTTTTTTCTAGACGCCAGGCATAAATGGGTTAATATATGAGTCTTGCTCCGGGTAAACAGGGCTTAAAGGGACCTGTTCACGTGTCGGTAAATTGACAATATTAAAACAAAATATTCAGATTCGCAAATTTTCATTGTAGTTACCATATTGTGAGGAAACAGTAATAATGAACATTTACCATGCTCTAAAATATCCGTTACATGCATCTTTTGACGATTTAAAAATCTGCAAAATTATAAAGCGTTGCATTGCGAAACGATTAAATGATTTGGAGAGATCTGTTGTTGTCGTTAGTTTTGGGACACTACGAGGATTGCTTATATAAAGCATAAAATAAATCACTTATTGTATCAGCACGGATGGCCGAGTGGTCTAAGCAATTTAACGTCCCAGATTAGCCCGTTAGAGAGTTTCCCGCTTCTTGTGCGGAACATTACTCAAAACGTATTGACTGGATTCACATAACTTATAAAGTATTGAGTGGATTCACATAACTCAGAAAGTATTGACTGAATTCACATAACAGAGAAAATATTGACTGGATTTACATAACTCAGAAAGTATTGACTGGATTCAAATAACTCTGAACGTATTGACTGGATTCACATAATTCAGAAAGTATTGACTGGATTCAAATAACAGAGAAAGTATTGACTGGATTCACATAACTCAGAAAGTATTGACTGGATTCACATAACTCAGAAAGTATTGACTGGATTCACATAACTCAGAAAGTATTGACTGGATTCACATAACTCAGAAAGTATTGAGTTGATTCACATAACTCACAAACTATTGACTGGATTCACATAACTCAGAAAGTATTGACTGGATTCACATAACTCAGAAAGTATTGACTGGATTCAAATAAAATTACATGATGAGCCTCTCTCTGTGAAAACTGGGTTTAATGCATGTCCGTTCAGTCCGCCTTTATGGATTCTGGGTTAAATGCATGTCCGTTAAATCCGCCTTTATGGATTATTTTGTTTAAAGGAACTATCTTCTAAACGAAAATCCAGAAAGGCCGTCTGTGGTTCAATTGTGCAGACTGCACAGACTTATCTTGGACGACAATTTACGCACATGCATTAAACACCGTTTTCCCAGAGCGTCATTAGACAAGCACTTAATGTTCCAAATTTGTACCGTTTCTCCCGGCGTACTGCCGGTCAAATCGGTCCAAGTCAAATCGGTCCAACATTGTTGAATGTAGTTTCCGATACGAATAGTATAAATTAATTCACGTTGTATTAATTTGTTTGAATTTGTTAGTCCATGTTCAGTGCAAACATATTATCTCTTATATTTGTTATAATTTTTGTGAAATCAAAGTTCGTCTTTTTGTTTTGACAAAAGATAGGAGACGTATAAAACTATCACTGGGTCTTTATGTCTGGGTGATGGTCGGTGGTTTGAATGAGCATGCCGTACCAGAAGTAAACTTTCTTTATTTCTGCGCGTGATTGTATATGTTTGTTTTGCTGTTTTTTTACTCGACGCTCAACGCTTGTCCGCCATTGTCTGCGGTAATTCGGTTATGAGGTTCCGACACAAACATTCAATTTTGCGAACATATTTATTTTTAAGCGTAATATAATTGATCACAAACATAATTTACAAAACATATTCATATATAGTGCATGCTTGTAATCAAATGTCTCGTTTCCCTGTGTTATGCAGATTTCAAACTTATACATATTAACATGGGAAAGCACTTCGCATTAATGACTTCGTAAGCGCACAACAATAGCATCTCTTACATCAAATGTTCGCTTTTTACAAACATAAATTAATCACGAAAAACCTGACAGAGGCCAATCTTTGCAAAACATCGTTGTAACTTCTTTAGATTATATAAATTGTTAAATGTCATTTTTTTTACAAAATGTTTTGAAAAAAAATAATTACACAACCAGATAAAACATCAATAACACACACTGAAAACTCGACCCCAACTCGTCTTAAGCCCTTTTAACACCGTGATCTGAACGCATTCTTGGGGCATTGACTCAATCATCACAACCACCATCACTAAAACAGCCGCTAACTACGACTCCAACACCAGTTGCCACCACAACTAACCCCGTCACGTCCACCCGACTCAACCACACCACCAACACACCGCAACTTTACCACCACCACAACTATAGCATCACCACTATAACCACAACAACCATCACCTACCCCACCCCTACCCGCCCAAAGCTAGAACCGCCACAAACTCAATTACCTCCCCCGCTTCTGATATCACCACAACAACTTCCACACTCCCACAACCACCATCTCAACAGCCACCACAACAACGTCCACCGCTATCGCCAAAAACCACCTCCACCATTATCACCATCACTACCACCACCCTCCCAACCACCAGCACAACCATCACCCCCTGTTCTTATTCAAACCACCTCCAGCATCAATTTTACCACCATAGCAAAAACCACCACGACCACACCCCGCCCCTCCCCGCCACAACGAACACCCACACCAACAACTACTTCGCGCTTTCGAGCATTGCCATAATAAAATGCATTTCTTACGAAATAAATAATGTTCCAATGGATTAAAACTGATGCTCTTTTCAAACGAGTTCATGTAATCTCTGAAACATTGGCCTTTTCATAGATTTTGGCATGTTACGAAGTTTGCAATTAAATGCTTTATATTGATAAAAGTAAACATTTGATATAAAATGCTCCAGGAAAAAAATCAATAATAAAATTTAAAAAAAGAAAAAAAAGGTAACCGTTAGCAGGGCTCGAACCACTGACCCCTGGACTCCTGGAGTAAAAAGTCTGTGACTTAGATCATTCGGCCATCCTTCCGTATATGCCATCAGATATATTTTATACTTTATATAAGCAATCCTTGAAGTTTCCCAAAATATAACGGCAACAATGTGGTAAATGTTCAGTATTACTGTTTCCTTACAAATATCATAACTAAAACAAAACTTTGCGAATCTGAAACACCCAGGACAGAGGTTGACAAAGGTTTCCATGGAAACTGATAGCAACACCATAATAAGTGGTTCATGATGACATGTGTCAATGTGCCCTCTTTCACATAATAATCGACTTTGCTTCAACCAGAAACCGTCAAAAATCTCTGACAATTATTACGGAAAAGCGTGATTGAGAACTTTCATTGTTTTGTCAAAATTCAAACCCGATCGTCTTGATAAAGTTAAGATCGATTCTCCAGAAATTAAATTGGTGGTGGATCTACTTGCCGGAAACTCATGGCTGCAGCCTAAGCAGCGAATTGAAAACCCGTCACGTTAATTAGGGCTCCCGTCACGTTAATTAGGGCCCCCGTCACGTTAATTAGGGTTTCCGTCACGTTAATTATGGCTCCCGTCACGTTAATAAGGGCTCCCGTCAAGTGAGCGGAAGCGAATTTTTATTTATTTGAGAAAACGAAACAATGTGTGTCCACAAATAAAGACAAAGAATATTTTCCACGAGTAAAAAACTCTGTCACCCGATCGAAAGTAAATGTTGAATTGGCAAATATTGTTCCTGATGGTACGATATAAATGTAGAATAAAATCATGTTGTTATTGGTCAGTAAACTAGAATATCACTTACCTTATTTTTTATTTATCAGACATATTTAAAAATGTTTCTTTTAGTCTTGTGTTTGTAAGCATTCAAACATATTTTAACATCTAATTTTAGAGGGGCCGTCCAACAGAATTTGGCATGTATTGAATCCCGTCATTAAATGTTTTAAATGCTTTATATTGATAAATTTAAACATTTGAACTTAAAATATCCAGTAAAAAAATGCAATTTAAAAAAGGAAAAAAGTAACCCTCAACAGGGGTCGAACCACTGACCCTTGAAGTCCTGGAGTAAAAAAATTCCCGCCTAGACCACTCGACCATTAATACTCGTGCTTAAAACGGGTGAATTTTGTAGCTACATAAGTAATCCTCGTATATTCCACAAATATTGTTTCGCGTCGCACGACGCTTATCTGTTGGACGGCCCCTATAAGGGCACTTGTTCACGGTTTTGTAAAATGAAGAAATTTTTGTCATGATTAAAAAAAAACACATACATAATATTTAAACAAGCGAAAAAATACTGATGTCTTAGAAAACTGTTTAATATAGTGTTTCATTATACTCGTGATTCGAAATCGGCAAAATAATAAAATAATAAATCGCTTGTAACGCTATACTCGATTATTTAAAGAATGCGTGTAGTCCTAAAATACAGTTTATAATTCGGTAATGAATATAAAAGCCAGCGTATCTCAGTGGTAGCGTATTATCTTTTGCTTACACTGGGCTAGGATTCGAATCCCGGGACAGAAATACTTTATTTAATCTCTGTACTTGCTATTGTAATTAGTTATGACTATTAAAAACAGTATAGTTTTCTAAGTACATGTTTAGTTATTGTAAACATATTACATGCCAATTTTCTTAAAGTTGTACTGTGTAACTCAAAACATTTTACCAACTGAACACGAACAAACTATATTCATTCAATTGAAAAATATGTCTCTGGCGGTCATTCTCCCATGTGTCGACGTAGAAATCCCTCAACGGAATTCGCTGTTTGCTGCATCAATTATTCTAGACTCGTTCCGTACGTAATACCGAATAATTCTCAGAATTAAATCGCTGTCTTCAGGTCGACTGGACAGCTGACATATATATAATATCCGTTATACACTAAATTAACCTTGGGACGGTTTTTTGTTAGGCTCTTTCGCAGAGACTTAAGTCCGGCGATTGTATTCAATCACGATGCAATTTAGGCTCTTTCTGGAAAAAAACGGGGCTTTCTGCATGAACTTAAAGTTTTGTTGAAGTTTAATCTGTGCAGTTCGCACTTTCTTCCTATATTGGATTTTCGCGTAGAAGAGATTACTTTCAACTAAAGTTTCCATAAAAGCGTAAAGTGGCCTCCCTGGTTTGCTTGTACGAACTAAACAGGCTTATCTGGGACGAAACTTTGCGCACATGCATTAAGCCCCATTTTCTCAGATCGCGGCTCAATTGTAATTGTATACTAAACAGAACTGCTTACTTGATACATAAAGTATGCATTTCATACTGGTATATTTTCGGAAAATGTCAAACGTTGCAAATAACTTACAATCGCACTTGTTATGATTGAGCCGCATTCAGTGAAAAACGGAATTTAATGAATGTGCGTAAAGGGTTGTCACAGAAAAGCCTGTGTTATCCGAAACGGCTTATCAGAGGCGACACTTTGCGCTTTTAAGTATTTTGCATTTAAAGTAAGTCTCCTGCTAGTGAAAATCCAATTTATGCGGAATATTAATACGAGTCTGCTTCCAGCATTTTTCTCTTGCGCGTTTTAGCCGAATATGTCAATGTCTGGCTCGTGTCATTCAAATAGAAAACGAAGTAATTTGGGTTTATTATTTTAAAGCAAAGTGGTTACAACTGAGTGGCTATAATTTATGACGACACTTTTGCAAATTGAGATTTATTTAAATGTAGTTATGCTTAAAACGCTACGTTATTTTGCGAAAATTACCACACTTTTTGTATGTACTTTAACTGTTAGGGCAATTGCACTTTACCGGTACGTAAAAAAGAACGGAAAAGCGTACCCTAATTCTTACCCGCAACGCCTAACACATAACACCAAACGCAACAGCTAATAATCCTTTTTATCCTACATATTTCCTAACAGTAGTATCGGGGGCTACCGCCCCCAAACTCCCGCTTTGTCGATAATGGTAAACAACTGCGTACCGGTAAAGTGCAATCTAGCCTTAACTGTTATATACTACCATATATTAATCAGAATATGCTACACATAAATTAAATGCAAATAAATAAATTGTCGCTCATCCTAATGTTTGAAGAAAAATAGTAATTCGTTGTTAATTAACAAGTAAAACGTCGGATTTTTCAGTATTTTGTTTGGTTACATGCAACTATACTATGATGCAATCTTGTTGAAAGCAACTTGATATTGTCGCTGAAGGTTACCTTTAATGCAATTGCGTGAAATATCGTCCTAGATTTCGTATTTTATAGAATGTTTCGTTTAGAGGAAGTCTCTTATTATCTAAAAGCAGTTTAGGCGGAAAGTTCCGGCTTCACTGGCTCTACTGCGGACAGCACAGGCTAATCTGGAACGACACTTTACGCCCACGCATTAAGCCCGGTTTTCCCAGAACGAGGATCATTCCTTAAACGATATGTAATAACAACCTCTAATATTATTGGTAGGAGGCAGTATGGTGCCAACCTTAGTATTTAACAAACAGATATTGACTGTGTATTTATTTTCTGCGCGCGATTTTGTCAGTGAGCACATTAATCAACGGGTCAAACGTGAATATTAATTAATTAACTCGCCTTTTCCCATGTTTTTCTAGATAAATCGATTCTAGCGTTTAGATAATTATTGACGCGATACGTAATGCTTAAAGAACCCGATGAAGGAATCTTATAGTATGAGTGAAATCAATAGATGTCGTGGGATATTAAATTGAATTAAACTTTGCGTTATAATATATATGGACCGTGATCTGTGAAAATGGAGTTTAATGAAAGTGCTTAAAGTGTCGTCCCAGATCAGCCCGTGCAGACCGCACAGGCTAATCAGGAACGACACTTTCCGCTTTTATAACATTTTTTGTTTACAGGACAAAACTTTCCGCCTAAACTGGATTTTCGCTCACAAGGGACTTTCTTTAAACGAGAAATACAATTACAGTGGAACACGTTGTCTCCTTTCAACCTGGACTATACAGGCTTATCTGGGACGGTACGTTAAGCACATGCATTAAAATCGTTTGCTCAAATGTGTCTCTTTTGTAAAAACTGGGCATAATGCATGTGCGTAAAGTGTCGTCCCAGATTAGCCTGTGCAGTCCGCACAGGCTAATCAGGGACGACACTTTCCGCTTAAACTAGATTTTCGGTCAAAAGAGACTTCCTTTAAACAAAGAATACCATTAAAGCGGAAAGTGTCGTCCCTGATTAGTCTGTGCGGACTTCACAGGCTAATCTGGGACGACACTTTACGCACATGCATTATGCCCAGTTTTTACATAACTTTTTGAACATTGGCGGTCGTTTTTATTTCTTTCTTTGGGAAAGTTGTAAACATTTGCCGTTGCTCGGAATAAGTACATGTAATTGTCCGTGAACATGTTTCAGTCGCTCTCACATTTGCGGTTTGTCGCAGGTTGGCTAGAAAAGCTGGCGACCAATATCCACGAGCCGTACGTCACTGACAGCGGCCCCAGCGTCAAGACGTACTACATAACGGCGCTGTACTTTACGTTCACCTCCATCACCAGTATAGGGTTCGACAACGTCTCCCTAAACACCAACGCCGAGAAGATATTCTCTATTTTTGCTATGTTGCTTGGCTGTAAGATTCTATTTGATCCATAATTACCTTTGAGCCTCGTTCTGGGAATATGGGGCTTAATGGAATTTGACTGCACAGGCTGAACTGGTAACTTTTAACGCTTTCATGGCATTTTCCCTTTTAAAGGAACTGTCTTTTTAGCGAACACCCTGTTAAGTAGGAAAGCGCGAATTCACTAAACCCCGTTTTCGCAGAGTCTGGCTCATTTTTAATACAGAGCTATTTTATTCGCATTATATCTGAAAAAAATATCATATTTTGTCACAGAATGGTTCATACATTTAGAGATCATTTTATTATTATATGATATACAGTAGAACACTACATTAACTATTGTGACGTCATCTTTGTATATTGCTTTAATTCAAACCGGCTAACGTGCATGTTAGGAAACAAACTCGTTGAATCACATATTTGTTACATGCCATCAACAATAGTATTGTGTAATTAACAAGTAATAAATTATACATATATTGTGTCATAATTGTCTTTAATTTTACCATTTGTTCAAAATCAACAGAATGCTGAAACTTTAAGCGTGCGTTCCGCGGCGGCAAAATTTACTTAATGACTACATCATTTTCAGTTTTACTGCTTTTTGTAATGTTTTTTGATTTAACAAAATGAAAGTTCTTTTGTTAGGCACGTGTTAATCTTATTTTTATATTTTACCTAATTCGAAGCATATCTGAATCAGAACCTGCAACAATATTAAGTGGCTTAGCTCCCTTAGAAACACTATTTCTCGGAACACTATTTTCAAAAAAAAATCTTTGAAATACTATATTTGGAAACGATATTTTTTATAAACACTATTTTCGCCTCTCATAACAGCTCTTCTAAGCGCCGCTATCTTTGGCAACGGTAGCTCGATTATGATGAGAGTGTATCTGGGATCGGACGAATACCATTATAAAACCCAGAGCATCAAAGAGTTTATCAACTTTCACCATCTGCCCAAAAACCTCGCTTCGCGTCTACGTCGGCGTATACCAATGAAATCGACATGAACTCAGTATGGGGAGCTTACTATTTTTAAAAAGAAATTATTTATAAGTGCAGAGAGGTCGTTTAGTTGTGTGGGGATTAGAGGGCGGAGTATTTACAATGTACCTCCGTCCACTCCGAAAAAGATGTCTTAACGTGCGAATTTTAAAACCGCCCACCCCATTATGATAATTTAAAACTTCGAGTAAGCGGTGGCGATGTTCCTTTAAATGTCCTCATATAGGACGCACAACCCTAATAGCCGGACGTGGTATTAACCCGTCTAAATTTGCCTCATATGTATTCTTTAGTTCTTAGTGGTCCGTTTCGGCGCATTTATCTCTAAAATTGTTAAATATTTTTGAGGATCAGGAAAATAGATGAGAATTTTAAAATTGCACTTGCAGATTGTTAAATCCTATTTACTTAAATCTTAATTGGTTGATAAGCAACGTTATGTCTATAATTTATTGTAAAATGTATCTTTACTTACAGTAAGCGTGTTAAAATTCTGAACATATGTTTTATATAAAATATTAATTTTCGAATAACAAACAGGCAAACATATGGTTCTGTTCATACAGGTTTCAAAGAGTTTTCCGGAGTGTCTGCAGGTGGATATCTGCCTTCATCTCAATCGGAATCTGTTTAACAACTGCTCCGCCTTCCAGAGAGCCTCGGCAGGTATACATGGCGTTCTTATTCCAAGAATCTAGCCAACTTTACATTCCCAAGGGTTTGCGGTTACATACCATATTGGTTACAAACTCTCCGCAGCGGTTACCCCTTTTACGCTTTAAAATTTCCTCTATTGGTTTATTCCTCCTAATTGTTTCCGGACATGTATTGAAAACTCACTTAATGTGTTACCCACTCCTCTCAAAGCTTTCTTATCACAATATGAATCCTTGCGTGATGATGGTGATGATGATGATGATGATGATGATGATAATGATGATGATGATGATGATGATGATGATGATGATGATGATGATGATGATGATGATGATGATGATGATGATGATGATGATGATGATGATGGTGGTGATGATGATGATGTTGGTGATGATGATGATGATGATGATGATGATGATGATGATGATGATAATGATGATGATGATGATGATGATGATGATGATGATGATGATGATGATGATGATGATGATGATGATGATGATGATGATGATGATAATGATGGTGGTGATTATTTCTCACTTTAGGTAAGGACGCCTTTTCGGTGAGAACGTTCAAGACCTGACCAACAGTGGGAAGTCTCTGTACTTTGTTCGCGCCCTGACCTACTGCGATATCAACAGGATCGAGCTGTCTGTGCTGAAAGAGACGGTTTATACGTACCCGGAGTTTGCACAGGAATTTATGGGAAAGATACAGGATACATTCAACCTGAAACGGGTGAGTGTGGTGTTGCCTTGTTACATAGTCAAAGCACACATTAAGCTACACACTTGCATCTAATTTATGCTGTGTCCGTTTTCTTATGGCTTAAATAATGAAAAACATTGGTGCCAAAAACTATATAATCTCAATGTTAACTAGAAATCAGTCAAAGACCAACACCTTTTACGTTGACCAGACTATAGCAGATTTTTGGCAGACCATTTAACAAATGAAGTGCGAAACATTACTTAATTAAAAAGTAGGTATTTAATGCTTAAATATGTAATGAACAAATAAAAAAACTTTCAAACTTTGAGTATAACTGCCCAAATATGATACCTAATTTATATTTTGTAATACCCGGAAGTTCATATCAAATATGTCATGATCAGTTAATAAAATAACTATATGATCACTTCTTGAGAACTGTGATCTGATTTCAGTAGAACTCCGATATGATCCAGAACAGGGTACAGAAAATAGTACTTGTTGTTCTTTTTTAAAGCAAATACTATTTTGGACATACAGGGTGTGTTGACGAAAACCCAACGGCAGACGAAGATGGACGACGAAACACTCACATTTATCCGTCAGAAAAGACCGCACATGCAATCGAAAGGCAGACGCTATGTCTATGACGCCGGTGAGTTGGTTAACTAGTTTTGCATACTTAAAAATGCCATTATTTGTTGTTTTTGATTTTGTGTCTTTTGTGCTGGTATATTTGTATGGCAGTAAATCACTTTCCACAAGATAAATGACCCCACGGTGTATTAACTGATTTCCTAAGTGCCAGTTGGTTTATATTTATTTGTCACACATTTGTTCTTTTTTATAGTCGCCTATTTATATAAATGTCTCAATTTATTGTTTATGACACACACAAAACCAAAAAAAAAATGTTGTAATTGTTTCTACCACTACCGGATACAAAACCGTGCATATTATTTGTCAAACTATTCAGACCTCACGACCGGTAGATCCGGCTTCCGTAGAAAAGCTCGCCATAAGACGGCGCCTCCGTCGTCTGACCCAGATGACGACCAAGCGTCTTGGGCGATCGACATTTCACCGGAGCAAGCGTCTAGTGATATATCGACGTAGAGTTCATGGATAGAAGCAACCAAGGTTCGGGAAGTTCCCTTATAAAAGATCACAAAAAGTTACCAGCCTCGCTGTCGAAAAAAATGGGTTAAATGCTTTTTGTGTCGCCTCGTCACGGAGTGTATATTGACAGGAGATGAATCGAGTATTTGACCCTTACTTTAGTAAATTCAATCTTATGCAAAAACTATTCATCCGATTTTATTGGTTTATACGTTATCTTGTTGCTTATTAATTCCTCTTTCAAAAAAATATTACTTTTAGTATATTCCTGTTGTTATTAATGGATTTATAGCGAGTTAAACACAAAAAATACAAATTTTATGTTTTACCACCGCGCGTTTTAACGTGTCGTGGCTATCGATCTTTTACGATTAGCGTACAGCGAAGCGCCGAGGTTATACATTTTGATGTACCCACTCACGTCTTTTGTTAAATTATAGTTTCATTTCTCGGCCGATTTTGACAAATTATATATCATTAGAAAGCTTACGTTACGCAGTAAACAGATATATCAATATATATTAAGTTTTTCTTCTGATTTCGACAGCCCGGCGAGTTATAACTTTAACTTTTGCAAATATCATACCGTTTTGGAGTTTTAGAATCTAGATTTACGGTTGACATGTTCGTACTTAATACCAATTTGTAGCGTTTATATTTGGAGTTCAGTTTTAAAAATTACATCTTGCTTAGGAGAAAAGAATTCTGTATACGATAGAAAAAATTTTTGTTTAAAAACCAAAGTAATTAAGGAATGAAGGCGGGAAAATGTAGCGCGCGTTCCTAACGCACTGAACTGATGCTACGGTCTTGGCGATTATGCTTTTGTTTAGAAATCGGCCATTGAATTTCTTTTGCCATCTTATTATATTTTTTATGGAATATATTGTAGTATTTTGTTCACGAAACATATCAATAAAGCTTATTATAAATGAATCTTAATAAATTAACGATTTCAGCTCTTGTTTATAACACAGAAAGGTTGTAAAATTTATGATGAAACAGCGTATATAGCGGACCCTCTCGATATTATTCGGCTTTGCATGCATACTTGAAATAAAATGGGTGTCAAAAACATTCATCGTTTGCTGTTTATTATCAACAAGGTAATTATGTATAATTATTTGAAATGTTATTTACCTTAAATTATCAATTTATTAAAGATTCTTGAAAATCACGGTCCGTGTTACGCGGGTCATTTCGTATTTTGACATCAGGGCATCATGTCCAACTATTGAAAATCAGATTTTTTCACCGGGACGATGACGGCTTGGATTTAGACAGGCAGACAGATAGTTTATTCAGACTTAAACAACAGTACATCGTCTTCAACTCAAATATATAAATTATTTTTAGACGAATTGTTAGGTGATTACACATATAGCAGTGATGATTCTGAGAATGTTGCCATGTTTCTTATCCGTGTATTCTAGAGTCCATGGTTTGAGCATTTTTATCGCGGTGTTCAAAAAAAGATATCTCAATAATCTTGTTTATTGATAGATCTGTGGTTTTATTGCCCCTGTGTTCAGCACAAACCAATTATCTCGTTATGATCAGATACTGTGCCGACCAATACTAAATAACACTATGGTGTCATACGCCACAGCAGGGACCTATACTTGTATATTGGTCCCTAACCACAGGTGGCAATGTCTGGTCAGATTACACTTTTTATGATACCTCCATGTCTTCTCGTGGTATTAGTGGTCATTTCTTGGAGTAATGTAACGCCCAATACTCAATTTTGCGTTTATGAGATATGTAGCGTATTGAAAACATTTATAGTCATCTGCCCATACAGATTGCCATAAACTAAATACTGTATAGATGTCAGCCAGCTAAATCACAATAATTATAAGTGCTTAATACCTATACATGTACATTTTAAACATTTAAAAAATCTAATACTTAACATTTAACGTATTTAGCGGGTACCGGTAAAAAAACTCCGTCATTTCGTAGTCCTATAAAGAGTGTATAATCTTTCCGAAAAATACAAATAATACAGTGTTTTAATTTAGAATTCTATATATTTATAACTCTGTTAACTTATAAAGATATTTCAATATACATGCATAGACAGTTGACCGTGATTTTCAAGAATCTTTAAATAATTTTAATTAATTTATAATTTATGGTTAATAACCTTTCATATAATTTTACATAATTACCTTTTTGATAATAAACAACAAACGATGAATGTTTTGACACCCATTATATTTGAAGTATGCAAAGCCGAAAAATATCAAGAGGGTCCGCTATACATTTGTATACGCTGTTTTATCATAAAATTAACACCCTTTCTGTGTTATAATCAAGAGCTGAAATCGTAAATTTATTAAGCTTCATTAATACTTAGCTTTATGGATATGTCTCTAGAACAAAATATTTCAATATATTTCATAAAAAATATAATAATCATGGCAAAGGAAATTCAATGGCCGGTATCTAAACAAAAGCATAATCGCCAAGACCGTAGCATCAGTTCAGAGCGTTAGGAACGCGCGCTACATTTTCCCGCCTTCATTCCTTAATTACTTTAGTTTTTAAACAATTTTTTTTTCTATCGTATACAGAATTCTATTCTCCTAAGCAAGATGTTATTTTTAAAACTGAACTCCAAATATAAACGCTACAAATCGGTATAAAGTACGAACATGTCAACCGTAAATCTAGATTCTAAAACTCCAAAACGGTATGTTATTTGCAAAAGTTAAAGTTATAACTCGCCGGGCTGCCGAAATCAGAAGAAAAACTCAATATATAATGATATATCTGAAAACTACGTTACGTTAGCTTTCTAATGATATATAATTTGTCAAAATCGGCCTAGAAATGAAACTATAATTTAACAAAATACGTGAGTGAGTACATCAAATTTATAACCTCGGCGCTTCGATAAAAGATCGATAGTTACGACACGGTCACGTGACTTAGACACGACAAGATATTTGGCGTAACGGTCCCGTTTCTTATCCGTGTAATCTAGAATCCGTGGCCTCGTATTAGCCTGTGCTGTCAACACAGATTTTAGCTACGCCACATTTCTACTCAACTGGATTTTTGCTACGGAAAAATACATTTGAGCGAAAAATCATATCAGCGGACCGCACAGGCTAATATGAGACGACACCTAACGCAAATGCATTCTCCATGAGCTATTGAAATGTCTATTTGTTTAAAAACATTCTGTCCTATTTGTAATTAAGAAAGGCAGTGTTCTGTTTGTTAAAATTGCCACGTGCTCCAACAGTCGACACGTGCATCCACAGTTTCCCGTAAATGCTGCAGCAATAATAATTTGGCCGTCCATCAACTTAATGCAACAGTATTTCACTTTAATCTATCCGTTGTTACAATATTAATGTTTATTTTGAGATATACGCTTCTATTGACGGTATTAACCTTTATATTTTTTTAAGTCTCGTTATCGTCGTATACTGCTGCCGATAGTTTGAGACTCCGGATCTACCAGAAATCACATCCGCGCATGCGCAAAAAAAATCAATACTGTTCCGTGAAATGCAAATGTGTTAAATACATAAGCAATATTTTGAAAAAAATAGTTGCAGTTTATTTTATTACCGGCCCTGATTGACCCTATCGATTTTATCCTATTTGACTTTTTAGGCATTAAAATATATTTTCGAAAAGTCAAATCCAACCAGTATATCCTACTTAACACCCACAGTGTATACAGGATTCACCATTGATGTCTGCCCATCGGGTTGTCTGTGTTTTGCGTAAGTTCGGCAGGC
This sequence comes from Dreissena polymorpha, assembly GCF_020536995.1. Classification (NCBI taxonomy): domain Eukaryota; kingdom Metazoa; phylum Mollusca; class Bivalvia; order Myida; family Dreissenidae; genus Dreissena; species Dreissena polymorpha. Next base: position 180,640,937 of record NC_068355.1, on the reverse strand, counting down.
CGTTTCTGAAACATAATTATTAAAACTTCCACATATTAACGTATGACACGTGGATTCAACGTATTTGTCACTTCCAAGACTAAGCTTTTCAGGTGTTTGACACGAATTACGATTTTAAAGTCTCTATAACGCTCAAAATCAACGAAAATTTCGTTGAGTATTTCGTAAAATAAAGTTAACACCTTAGCAATCAGTGTTCCTTATAGCAATAGCCAAAATTTCAACGCTAGATGTGGTATGATTACATAGATTTTTGTAGATGCAAAATGCTCGTTTTCATTTATTTGTGGCCACAATTAATTCCCGCGAATATATCTATTCATACGACACACGAACACCATTTTAGTGTTCATGTGTCGTATGAATAGATATGCAAAACAATAAAAAAACGAGCATTTTGTATCTACAAACATCTATTTTACCAGACCACATCTGACGTAGAAATTTCGGCAATTGCCATAAGGAACACTGATTTTTAATTGGTTAAGTTTATTTTACGAACAATTGTACGAAATTTCCGTTTATTTTGAATAGTAATGTTATCAGCTTGGTAAAAAACACTCAATTAATCTGGTCGAACAGGGATGTGTCAATCTATTAGAAACTTACTGTTGATACCTAATCTGGTCGGACATGAATGTGTCAATCTATTAGAAACTTATTGTTGATACCTATGAAATCTTAAAAAACGAGGGACACTGTCACTGTCAAATAAGTTTCTTAATTCGTCGATTGTATTCATGATATATTTATGTATCAAGAATCTACTTTTTTACATTACAAATGATACTTATTTTCAAGCGGTGCGGTCTGAGAAATCACCATACCAATCGTATTGGTTCTTTTTACCATCAATTGTTTTGTTGCATTTGTTATGCTGTTTTTAAATGCATATAACAAATTAAAAGTATGAATGACAGGTGTGTACAACGAGCTTAATTTCTATAAACTAAGAACAAAGTAATAACTTGAAAACCTTTCACGTCTGGTAAGACTGAAAATGTCCGTATTTGTCTTCGATCGTATATAAGGGAGATAAATGCAGTAATGACTTGATTGATTCTTTCCAGCTGTTTCCTTTTCATTGAAATTAATGAAGTTGAAATACCAAATATATATCGAACACGCTTGTTGAAAGCTCGATTAATCTAGCACAATGCGAGCTTTGTGTGTTTGCATGTGTTGGTTAGAGATTATCGGTACTGAGAGCGGTTTATTCAGCGTAACTTCATCAAAATAACTTACCAGCAATGTTTAACATGGGGCAAACCATGTCTCTCGTAACACCCGTCTCCCTATCGACATGGTCAATGTCACACACATATGTCAAAGGTTAATTTTCGGTATAGATGTATCGCAGATGTTGACAACGTAGCGCGCAAGTCTTGTTAACACTTAAGAGGTCAACAATCAATTATGGGCATGATGCTCATTGTTATCCTTTTTCTCTTGTTTTAAGCAAGGATATCTTCTGGTTTCGTTATAATTTAAATGAGTATCGTTCTGATAAAAATGGGCTAAATGCTTATAATGTATATCTGTAAAGTTTACTCCTATACAGTATGCAGTCTTCGCATGCTAATCAAGGACGACACCTTCCGACTAAACTAGATTTTCGTTTAGAAGAGCCTTTCTTTTATTTGAAAAATTCAATACAAGCGGAAAGTTGTATTCCCGATTAGCCTGTGCGAACTGCACAGGCTAATTTGGGATGCCAATGTACGCACATGTTTTTAAGCCCAATTTCCCCAATGCGAGGATCAATTAAATGAGTGAATGTATACATGTGATATACTGCAGTCAGCGCTTTGACATGTTATATATTTTCCTCCGCAGTCATATCGGTGTCCGACGAAACCGGATGTGTGATTGCATCGTAACCGGAAATGACGTCAGAATATTGGGATGACATTGACCGGAAGCTGAATGTTCTATCAATGTAAGTTAACTGTTTGTAAATTATTTCGTTAAAACGCGCCAATTTTGGTATGTATAATTTATTTTCACAGATCGGTTTGTTCAGTGAATAATGGTATATTAGAGCGAATCTAATAGATCCGGATGACGTGACACGATATGATTTTTCTGCGTATCAAAACAGGATGCGGTCATAAATGTCAGCGAAAAAGCATACTGAAAAATCATTATTATTAGTGGGACGTTAATGTTCGATGATTTCGTTTTCCGACCGATCCACGAATTAAACACAAACACATCTGTAAATGACCGACGCAAATCCTTCTTTCTTTTTACCAAATCAGAAATCAATCAGTTCACTTGTCCACGGAACAGTAATTTTTGGAAAACCTAAGACATTACATTCCGACATGTATAAATGAGTCTACATAGAAACTCCGATGTTTATGAAGATTTCAACGTGAACACAAGTCCTGTCATACATTAAATCCTCTTTTTCACAGATGTCATTAATACAGTTTGTTAGAGACAAAATATACTTAATCTATATAGGTCGCATTTTATTATGTATAAATAAGGGTATTTTAACAATATTCATCAGAACATTTGCGTTTATACTGCTACCAAACGACAATAAAATACATATTTGTTCTTCAATAAAGCAAACAAAAACAAAAATACAACAACGGAAACATTTTTTACTGTTGATCAATTAGACTTTAAATCTTAGTACGGGTTTACTGTAGATAAAATAGTTTAACTCCTCATACCACACACACTTTTTCAGACGAATGCATAAGTTCGAAACCCAACTCTGTGATACCGTTGACAATATACTGCTGTTACTCGGTCACGTGCCGTCAGTACCTAGCAAAAACGCAAACGTAACCACATAACGTAGCACCAAACAAACATTCTTCAAATTTAATGCGTACAATACAATAGCTTGATCGAAAATGCTTTGCTTATTTTAAGTATTTCCTATTTAGAATTATTATTGTAACGCGGCGACAGTTTCATTTAGCAAGCGCCTGGATGACGGAGAAGGAAAACAGTCAAAGTTATTCAAACGCTCTGCGGACTAGATTTCATAGTCAAATAAAGCGTCTGACCAAATTATTTACGACGACATATATGCCTTATCAATTTGACTTAATCTGTCGATGATTGTCTATGTATTTTTAAAGCCTCTGTACTTTCAGTTTCCATTACGATGCGAAATAAAAATGTCTAAAAGAGGTCGAAAGTCGTCCGCGATTGTTGCGCCAAAATATCAGTCTATATGTTTGACTGTTACAAATATGTCAGTTAACATCGTGTTTTTATGTTTATATTATGGACAGTTTCAAGGATTAAAGATGTTATGAAACATCAGTTTATTAAAGTTTATTATAATAGTTTACAGTTTCATTTAATCAATACAAGTGTGTAGCTTCAACAGAAGTAAAGCAGCAATGATTTTGAGGTATTCATTTTTATAACTCATTTCACCCTATTTCAAGAATGAAATCACCCTATTTTTCATAATCAATTGTTGAAAACCCTATTCCTCAAATAATTATTTGGGGGCACTGGTTTTATTATAATAGTATACTGTTGCTCTACCCTGCCCTATTAAATACAAACTTAACAGTGCTTGGAGCGTGCATTTCAGGGTTCCTTTGTCCTGCAGTCAACTCAGCGTCACGCGGCATAGGATGGAGACTCGTGACATGCTCGTGTTTGATCACCTGCTTTACAAGACTCACGTGTACGGGCGAAACATGGCGGCCTCCTACAAGAAATTATTCTCGTACAACAAAGTCAAGACATTACCGAACGGAGTTCCCACCATGAAAATTATCATATTTTCTCTTTTTGTAGGGAGCATTCTCAGTATCGTTCCTTAAACATGGTTACCTTGATGTTCAAGTATGGCCACGAAAATTTAATGCATGTGGTCGTTATATGGAGCACCCATATATCGTTTTGTTAACCCTTAAACTTGCGTGTATATGTGTATCTTTTTAATCTTTAATCTTTGGCATGGATGCATTACATTATTCAATTTGATAAGCTGTTCAGACGTAAATTTATAGTTAAGGATGAGTGTGTGTATTTATATTAAAAATAGCGTCGTGCATGTTTCTACAATTTCTTTCATTCAACAATGTCATACAACTCCCCGAAACACCCTATCACTTGTATCCAATTTATATATGTATATGTATGCGCGGCATTAAAACACATGACGTTGCATAATAAAAAATAAATGATGCTTTGTGAATTAAAATGCTCATTATTTCATTAACCTCTGCACATTTATGTCATCAGCAACACAACATGTGGGTACGCAAAAAAATGTAATGCACACAGACTAAGTAGAATAACGTTCAGAGCACGGTGTTTGTAAACTAGTGATTGGTGCTTGATTTCACAAACTATGTATTTGTCGTTGAAATTGTTATATGCCAGAGATGAAAATGGCGGTTATTAAGATTATAATCATGAGAAAGACTGATGATGACGACTGATGATGAACATAAACATTTGTGATTATTTCTATGATGATGATGGTGATAATTTTAACACACGCTATGGTCATAACGCTACTTCTATTGCTGCTGATTATAATGGCGAGGATTAGAAAGCGAAGAAAATAAAAAGATGGTTTCTTGTGTATTTGAATTATTCCGTCGATTCGTAATACTTCGGACACGAGTCGGATTAATTTAAGATCCCAGAGAAGCTTACGTAATTTTCTATTTTAAGTTTATTGGTGATACCGGAGCTTTTTTCAGAATTGTCACCCTTAAAACAGATACATGAATGCACTTAAAACACGAAACGAGGTCACGGAATTACGATGCCAAATTGCGATATTTATTTCATGATTGCGCATCGGAATTTCGCTTTGCAGTTTCGCTTTTTGACTTGGTTTCTCGTGCTTATAATATATGAAACAACGAGTGGCCTTAACGGAACACAAAATCAGAGAGACAAAACCAGGTTGCCCTCGTTTTAAATATTTCAAAGAGTGCAAATGATAGAACACAAATATTAAAAATTTATCACGTACATGGAGATTTTAAATATATATTAACGTTTAAGAACCAAAAATGGATTGTATTATATAAACTTTGCATTTTCCAATACTTCTATTTTTGGAAAAAAAAATCAACTGCTTATTTTGATATTTGAACAACTTTAAAGTATTGCAAATATAATGTTAATCTAAGCAAATACATGTAATGACATTAAAAAAACTATGAATATTTGTGAACAAATCCTTATTTGACATTTTAAGCACCAGCTGTCAAGGATAAGCTGCCAACCACCAGGCAGTCATTGGACGGTTTACTAGCATACATACTTTCAAAGCCGTGCAATCATAGTACAAGGATAAGCTGCCAACCACCCAGCAGTCATTGGACGGTTTAATAGCATACATACTTTCAAAGCCGTGCAATCATAGTACAAGGATAAGCTGCCAACCACCCAGCAGTCATTGGACGGTTTAATAGCATACATACTTTCAAAGCCGTGCAATCATAGTACAAGGATAAGCTGCCAACCACCCAGCAGTCATTGGACGGTTTAATAGCATACATACTTTCAAAGCCGTGCAATCATAGTAACCAATCGGCTGATGATCTATGCACCTTAGTCTCCCTCTGGGGAAACAGTGCTTAATGCTTGTGCGTTAAGTGTCGTAACATATTAGCCTTGAAGTCCGCCCAAGCTAATCAGGGACGATACTTTCTTCCTTATCTAGATTTTCGCTAAGAAGAGACTTAGTTAAACGCAAATACCATAACATTGGTAAGTGTCGACCCTGATTAGCAATATCGGACTGCACAGGCCAATCTTGGACGATACTTTACGCCCGCGCATTAAGCCTCGTTTTCCCAAGACGCGATTAAAAAAAATATATTAAGATATTTTCTTGTAAGTTTGTAATTTAGCCGTCGATCGGGTGGTCGGTCGTAGGTCGGTCGGGCATTCGGATGGTCTATCCGAAGACATATTAATCAATGAATATATAAAGCGTACATATATATTTCTTTTAGCAAAATTCATTTGTATGTTTGCTCAAATAAGGTTGAGATATGCGTTTTTTGACAGCGATATATGCTAAAGGGTAAAACACTTCAATATGGATCTACTTATTTATTCCATAATAAACTTGTTTATCTACCAAATGGCGACTTTTCACAGTTATCCATTGACTCATTTCCACTCTCTGTCGTTGTGCACATAGAGAGTTACGTGCAGATATTAAGGTCATCCCGCACACACACCTGCACTCCCCCCTCCATATCTCTCAGTATAGCGCAATCAGAGGTGGACGAACACGGACCGACCAGCGAGTTTGAAGTCAGTGGTATTATTAATAAGGGCCCTGTTTTATTTACCATGATACGGCAAGTTATAGCTATGACTGAATTTAGTTATTTTAAATTCGACATTGACGATAGGTTTGTTCCTGTGATTTATGACATTAAAGAAATGGAATCGTTATTTTTTTAAACTTTCCTTTTTCCAAACTGTTGATTCATTTTTCCCAAATTACGGAAATAAGAATTCCTTATCATGTTAACTATTCTTTGTAAATGTATGTGTTAAGGCGGTGTACTCTGTAAAAGTCTTAAATAAAAATGTCTGTCTTTCTGCCATTTAAGACATTAATGAAATTAAATATTTACAATCGTCAGAACGTAACATGTTTGCGCCTTAAACGGTTCTTTCGACGTGACGATCGTTCGCTCGTGAACATTTCTGCCTAGGGAATATTTCTGAGATATTTCATTAAGAAACCTCGTTCGCTCGTGAACATTTCTGCCTAGGGAATATTTCTGAGATATTTCATTAAGAAACCTCGTTCGCTCGTGAACATTTCTGCCTAGGGAATATTTCTGAGATATTTCATTAAGAAACCTCGTTCGCTCGTGAACATTTCTGCCTAGGGAATATTTCTGAGATATTTCATTAAGAAACCTCGTTCGCTCGTTAACATTTCTGCTCAGGGAATATTTCTGTGATATTTCATTAAGAAACCTCGTTCGCTCGTGAACATTTCTGCTCAGGGAATATTTCTGTGATATTTCATTAAGAAATATAAGTCCGTATTATTTAAAAGCCTATGACACAGTTCAGTTACGATATAATTGTGTAGTTTCCAACAAACAAGACAGACAGACAGACAGACAGACAGTTTATTCAGACTTATACATAAGTACATCGTCTTAATACACAAATATACACATTATTTTCTGTCACATGAATAGGTATAACAACATAACATTACATAACATAAATGGTCATTTAAGAATTCAAATATAAATAAACACAATCAAATTGCATGAATACGTAAATTCTATCAAAGCGGTAATGAAATTTATTAAACAGCATTATTAAGAATTGCATTTCTTATAGCAAAAGCTTCTTTCATATATTTACATACATTTGAAATGACTGGTTTGTCACATGAGGCTAATAACTTGTGGAATTTATATACAGATGGGTTAATATAAAATATACGACTAATATATTTTTTCCTTAAATCAGTGTAACAGCGGCATATACATATAAAATGATATTCGTCTTCTAAATCCAAGACATTACAACATAAACAATAACGTTCATTACGTGGTATGTTATTTCGGGCGTATCTGCCAGTTTGTATACTCAACGGATGTGCAGAGACTCTCAATCTTACAAAAAATAATCGAAGACTTCTAGGAAGTAAATCTAAATATGGTTCATATTCCAAACAGCTTTTAAAAGCTTTATACATATCTAATACAGTACTATTATTCATTTTACCGTACCACTCTTGTTTAAAATTGTCGAAAAGTCTACATTTGAACTCGCTAATAAAACTATTAACATGTACAACGTTAGGATTTTCAAATACATAACCGAATCCAAAATTATTTAACATGTTCTTGACATTTGAGACCCAGTTTGTATAACCTTTATTACAATCGCTCAAGGCTTGTTTGTACACAGTTTGCATAATGATATTTTCATTGTTCATAACTTTAAACCAATATTTAATAATTTTAACAAACCTGTTTACATACAATGGATATCGACCTAATTCTCCATAAACAGCAACATTACATGTATTTATTTTCACCTGTAGCAATCTTTTGCAAAATTTTAAATGTATGCGTTCTATATCATCTGACTTAGTGAAACCCCACACTTCTGAAGCATAATTTAATATAGAACCCACAAAAGCGTCAAACAACTGGCAAAATATTTTCGGTTTTATGTCAAATTCATTGCATTTAAACAATAATGTATTCAATGCTTTAAGGGCTTTACCGACCAAATGTTCTTGGTTTAATTTAAAACTTCCTGTATAATTCAACACCGTGCCTAAATAGTTAAAGTTATCAACAACTTCAATATCAATACCATTATATGACCATTTTTCATTTTCTTTTAATCGCCCTCTTTTCCGAAATACCATTATTTTAGTTTTTGCAGTGTTAACTTTTAGCCCCCAAGCATTGCAGTATACATATAATTTATCTAAATGTGATTGGACTTCAGCAGGTGACTTGCCTAAAATAGCCATGTCATCAGCAAATAATAATAAAATCAACACAATATCATCTATACTCAAACCAGAGTTAATGCTATCTTGTAAGTAAAGTTCAAAATCTTCAACAAATAAAGAAAACAAGATCGGCGACATTACCTCCCCTTGCCTCAGTCCAACCGCATAGCTAAAATAATCTGAATAGGATGAACATGATTTAACACGTGACTTAACAAGATAAAGATGAACATAGTTACTGCCAATTTTTAATAAAGGAAGCGTGGAAAGCAATAAGAATTGTTTTTTTTATACAATTCTGACCTTAAGTTATTTTAGATGATTTAAAGAACTTTAGATTGAGAAAGAAAAAAATCATCATAGCGTAAATACTTATGTTTAATAACATGCACCACAGAACACCAATTTATAAACCCTTACGAAAGAATTTCAAAGTACTGAAATTATTTATTTAAATGTCTATTTTAAGTTAAGCATCTCTAAATAATTTAGGTACATGTCGGTTATTACATATTTTCAACAGCAGATCAGTAGCAATTCAAATTTTGAACATATATTTGTTATCAAACATTTCCTTTAGTTCAACTTCAGTCGCGCGTTCGGAAATCCGAAACAAGTTCTAACCAGAAAACGGAACTGTATGTTTTATAATTAAAGCGCAAACATTTGAAACAGTCGAGCCAACATAGGGTCGAATATCACTAAAACTAACCGTAATCTGAATGTATTCTTCGCGTAACTGTCACGCAACTACGTAATCTGAATGTATTCTTCGAGTAACTGTCACGCAACTACGTAATCTGAATGTATTCTTCGAGTAACTGTCACGCAACTAACCGTAATCTGAATGTATTCTTCGAGTAACTGTCACGCATTTTAAGAACACGGGCTGATAAAGCCTTCCTTTACGCCCATAATGACAGAAAGCCGGGTTCATACACCGTTTCTCTGTCTGTTGTTGACGTATTAATGATTTGGTATTTATTCAATCATCAATATTAGGTAGCAATTCTACTGGTAGTTTTAGAAGCACAAATGTCAAACTAGCCGTAACACGTAGTTTGAGAAGAGAAGTTATTATAGTTGTGATAATTCATTTAGTATTATAACATGAACAGTCAAATCGTTCATAATCGCAGCTAAATGTCAAGTGAGGTCGCCGTGGTGTAATGGATATGGTGTCCGCCTGGCGACCGGGTGGTTACGGTTAGATCTCCCCTAAAGACACCAAGTACTGATTCTAGGCCCAGGAAACGGACTCGAGAGCGTTTATATAAGCCTTAGGCTTTCGATGCAATCGAGCTAAAATAAATAGGTTTAAACTAAACTAAATGCCAAGTACATTGGAACCCCGGAAGTTCCCTCGCTCGCGTACCGGGGCTCCGGTCGGTAGGAGGTGGCATGGCGTATCAACAATTCCTTTACCCATATTCTTGGAAAAACTTCGGAAATGAAGATAACCGCTGCCCGCCGTCGGCTGTGGACAACCGGAAGTGCTTAGTCTGCGATTGCGCAATGCGACCAGAGGCGACGTCATCGAGTCATGCATGCACACCGACGCCTAAGAATTGTCCAAGCAAGTGGTGGATGAACAAAAGTGCCGACACGCATGAGACCAACAAAGGGAATGGTAATCAATATGTTTCAAGATGCAGAAGGGTTTTGCACATGTATTCCGTATGGATGCGTTTCATATCGTTATTAAAAAGACGGCGTTAAATATATTTTGTTTAGCGAGTGCTTTATTGAGCATTTTGTTCCTTATCTTTTTCAATCGTATTTCGCATCATTATTTCAACTAAACGTATTTTAACTATTTTCAAAAGGATATGTTTTATGTATGACGTTTGCATTAAAAACAAAACTTGAGTTAACTGAGAAGATTAAGATCGATATTATTTACTTTACACGAACCAGGTGCACTTCCGATCAGCGGCGACACGTACCGAAAGTGCATTGACATGTGCATGTTGTCGTGCCACGATGGCTACACGTTAAGCACCACAACAGATGAGACTGGCTGTCAGACGTGCGCATGCGTGGATTCAGAGCCGTGTAAAATTATCACTTGATCTGTGGTAGTGTTGGTGATGATGATGGTGGGGGTGATGTTTTTTTTGAGCGGGTAATGTTTGTGGAAGTGATGATGCTGATGATGCTGATGAAGAATTGTGGAAGGATGAGAATAATAATGATTTTATGATGGTGCCGATTGATAATGATGTAGGTGGTGGTGCTACTGCTTCTGAGGCTGCTTCTAGTGATGATGATAAGGTTGATTATAACATGTTGCTCATGATGTTGATGAAGATATCCATGATGATGTGTCGGTTGATGATGGTAGCGACGGGGATGCTATTGTATTTGATGATTATGATCATGATGTCGGTTCTGATAATGATGATGATGATGATGATTATTATTATGATGATGATTATGATAATGATGATGTTGATGATGATGATAATAATGATGATGATGATGATGATGATGATGATGATGATGATGGTGATGATGATGATGATGATGATGATGATGATGATGACCACTTCAGCATCCGGTATGAGCTCTTCAAGCGGCAACGGGCTCTCATCATCCGGGAGCGGTCATGGTGCAAGTTCTGGAAGAGACTCTTGGGGATCTGGTTCAGGAACCGGAAGCAGTGGCGTGGGTGGTGATCCCTGAAATGCCGCGTCGATTGGAGACAGTAACGGGAGCGCTTCAGTTTGCGGGATGGACGCATGAGGAGCTATTAACGTCGTTAGCGGGGCGTCTTTTAGTTGTTTCGGGCCGATGTGTTCGGGAATCGGAGGTACTGTTATTTCGTTTTTTCATTTAACCTCATCAACAAAATATGAGGCTCGTTCTTGTAAAACGGAGTTTAATGCATAAATGATGTTAAAAGGAGTTCGCGCATGCTAATCAGGGACGACAGTTTCCGCTTTTAAGGAATTTACTGTTTAAAAGAAGTGTCTTCTAGACGAAATTACCAGTCTTGGCGGGAAGTGTCGTCCCTGTCTTGGCGGGAAGTGTCGTCCCTGTCTTGGTGGGAAGTGTCGTCCCTGTCTTGGCGGGAAGTGTCGTCCCTGTCTTGACGGGTAGTGTCGTCCCTGATAAGCCTATGCGGACTGCACATACTAATTTGAGACGTTTATAAAGCATATGTATTAAACCCAATATTCCAAGAACGCGGCTAATATGTTGTCCATCTTTTGGTCGAGGGGTTCCGAGTTGTATCACCGCTTTCATAATTTCCAACCATAAAGAAATGGGTTTAGCATTCAACTAATTCAATGGTGTCTTAATGCGGCAAATTTTAAAATACACTCATACGGTGTTTAAATAAAAAGACAAATAACAAATGACCCCGTTGATGGTATTCTTATCAAAGACCTCAATATGCGCAGATGACATTTTATACTTCATGTTATGGTATAACACATAGAAGACATTTTGTACTTCATGTTATGGTATAACACATAAAAGACATTGTGTAATTCATGTTATGGTAAAACACAGAACGCCCTTGCTTCTATTTCAATATAAGTTTTGACCTGTTTAGTTACATGCCCACACGGAATGGGAAACATGATACATTACACATGTAAATGAATGTAAAGAAAGGACTTATGTGTGCGACGACTTTTTGAAGAATAATCTCAATTAGTTTTTGTAATATGTATATTAAAGCGGGACTGCACGAATTTAATATGTGTTAAATCGTAATAAATTGATACAAAATATGTTACAATAACACAAAATAGGCAAGAAAAAAATTATACATTGAAGATCAATTTCATAAAATGCAGCAAAGACAGATTAACTCCCCGAGCCGATTGTGACGAAAATCTTTCGTACATATGTTCCTACAATAACCGAAGCATTCGTCTTTTTTATTAGGATCGGAGTTAGTGTTTGTGTGTCGTATGAATAAATTTAGATTCACATAGTACATGCATTATATGCATGCTGTCGAATTCGACTATAATACAGACATTTTCGATTTCAGAATAAAATATCTGGCTTATTTCGCCTTTTTCGACACACGTTCTTCTTAACTGTAATAATAATAATAATTTTATTTGTGCACAAAACAAAATACTACAATCCATATGAACATTTATTATCAATTCAGAAATATCACAGATAGTCACCATCATTGATAATAAACTCTATTACACTTTATCACACTTATTGGTAAAAATTAAATTATATTGAAATATAGATATAAAAGTGCACTGGATAACCCGTAAAGTTTTGACGAAAAATCGTACAAAACTTATTTCCAACGGGGTCCAAAGTCGTCACATGTTGATCTGAGTGACGTAATATTATATCATAAATTCGTAATATATGATGGAAAAAAGTGGCAACGGTCTCACAATGTCATATAATGGTATTGATAAAATAATTCTTGTTTTTAAATACGAAAACACATGGTATGATAATGAACTTTCCGGTTAACATGTCAACACGTACATCGAAAATGAGATCTATAAAATAAAATAAAAAGCGAGTGATCTGAGTGCAATCTGTGTTTCAAATGGATGGATTATAGTAATATGGACTATTGCACGAGAGCCAAGTAAAGAACTTTTGTTAAATGTGCTTTAAATGACTTTTCTAGATATATTTTCCTCCCGCTCTGTATTCACGCGGGTGGGGTATTTTAATATTCAAAATAATCAAATTTATATATAGCAATCACAAAACTTATCAACAGGTGACAAACAAGTTCTAGCCTTACAGCCTATTATCTGTTACCCGTTATGTGCTGTGAATTCGTCACGCATGCTTAATTCGTCTAATTGAATACAATGAAGTGCATCACTCTGAATAAACCGTTATAAACTCATAAAGACCACAGAGAGACTCGGATTTCTACCTTATAACATAATAAACAATACAACAATGAGCAAAAGACAACACTCATCCACGGCAAGTGAGAGTAACGCAGCCGATGCAGCTGATACTAGCCTAATAGACGTGCATGTGTTCGAAACACCAGACGCAAATAAACTAAACAAACAGAACAAAAAGAATAGTAAAAAGTCGAAAACGGAAAACGAGAAGCAAAATCAAAAAAGCATGACGGACTTTATACAAAGCGGTGCATCAAAAACCACGACAGAGCATACCGAAACACCATTAGAAAAACGCTTAGACGAAATTAGTGCTAAACTGTCACATATGCTGACAAAAAATGACACATCATTTATTAGAACAATAATAAAGGATACACTTGAGGAAATTAAAGAAAAGTTCCTTGGTAGTGTGTTAAAAAAACTAGAAGTAATGGAGGGAAGCGTGTTCGAAAGCAAAAACGAAATAGATGCCCTTAAAAGAACAATTAAAGAACAAAGGAGCGAAATTGATGCCCTGAAAAAAGCGCAGCAAGACGCAGAAAGCATCCACAACTCCAGTCAAAATGATCTGGAACAATACGGACGAAGGAACAGTGTCCGAATTTCTGGTCTAGCCAATGACTCTGACCAACAAACATCGATGGTTGTGGCCGACGAAACGATATCGCTGCTAAGTAAAAAGCTCGGCCTAAAACTCGAAAGTAAAGACGTCGACGTTGCCCATCGTCTTGGAAAATATACCCCGAATAAAAACAGACCGGTAATCGTGAAATTTGTCAGGCGGCAAACAAAAATCGACATAATGCAACGTGCCAAGCTTCTTAAAGGTACGGGCGTTTTCATTAATGAGGACCTAACAAAGATCAATGCGGAAGTTTTATCATCATTGCGTCTAAAAGAACCCGCGTTGGTAGAGAGGGCCTGGTCTCGCGAAGGAAAATTGTTCGTTCGATACCGAGGACAAGACCGCAACGAGTTTGTGTCCTTTGACAAGTACAAACTATGGCTTGCAAAGCCATGGCCAAACAAAAACAATGGGGATACCAGAACAACATACGCCCGAAAAGTGTCAGATAGCAACACCTCACGATTATCAAACAAAACATAAACAATAGAACTGTGGCAATAAACCTAGCCCCGGACTTTGCATTCTTTCCTTTGTATACTCAGTGCGTTCTTTCCCCCAACAGAAACAGAAATGTTGTTCTGTTGCATATATTACACGTGTTTTTAATTACTGTTGTTTTTGTTACTCTGACATGTAACTTACAAAACACATACACACAGACTCACGGACAACCGCACGCATGAACCCCCAGACACGCACGCACGTACACAAACACACGCACTTACGTACGTACGCGCACGCAGTCGCACACTCACACTTACACGCAAACTCACTCTCACACGCGCACACTTAACAGCCGCCTTTGCGCACATGCGCGCAAAAGCGTCAATTAGGACACGCATTATGTAAGACACGCATAACAACATACGGAACCACCACGAGAATATACAAAAACTTCATGCATAATCAAGTATCAACAGTTATTCATAATTCTGTATGTGATACACAATATAGCATCATTTTTCAATGTGAAAGTTTTTTTTGTATATATTGGTATGTTGTAACCTTTTCACACTGACCAAGAGTTGTCGTTCGTTCGGGACGGCATAGTACTCATCAGGTAAACAAACCAAACAAAACAAGTTCCCTCTAGATCGCTAAAATCGATGTATATACAGAATATTTCAAATAAAATTTACTTGTTGAAGTATATTTTACATTGTTTAATATACCTCTATGGCTATTATATCTACATTTGTATCCTAATTCGGATTTGCAATATAACTTTGCGACCAGGAAGTAATTTCCATTTAGTGTTAAGAAATTCTGACATTTTGCCTTTTTCTGGTTTAAAAAAATGTGCTTTTTGCATCATTCAAAAGGTATCCAACATTTGGTCCGTTACTGCAAGGTTTTCATTGATTCATAATCGTTTTTTTATTGTTGTTTTTAAATGCGTATTTTGTTTAAATATTGAATGACATTCTTCATTCACTGTATTCTTATTGACTTAAATATCATTTTTCATTGATTCATAAACGTTTTTTGTTGTTGTTTTTAAATGCCTGTTCTGTTTAAATATTGAATGACATTCTTCATTCACTGTACTCTTATTGACTAAAATATCAGTTTCTAGAAAAATGTGTTTGTATAGAGATTTCCATACCAGTTTTGTGTAAATTTATTGAATGTTCAATCGAGAAATTATATTGTCCTGAACAAATGTGTGGCTTAAATAGTTTTCTTTAGAATACTGTGCGACAGTGTTGTCATTTGTCCCAGCTCAGTGTTGTGTTGTTTATGTTCATTGTTGTCCATGGACCGAATTCACTGACCGAGTTCATTGACCGAGCTCATTGAAAAGATATAATGGTATTCATCTATATCTATAAAAAATTAACTTTCGCTTATCATATACATAATTATTGTCTGCATTGTTTACTTGTATTTATGTTTGCATGAACTGTGGCATATTTAAAGATATTAACCTATATCTATATTTATATATGTAGCGGGCGTTGCTTAGAATAGGTGTTACAGAAAATCGCACTCAACTACAGACACACAAACACACGCGCACGCACACACACGCATACGAACACGCACACACACGCATGCACGCTCGCGCACACGCACGCACGTACACACGCACACATACACACACGCGCACACACACGCACATACATTCACACACATGCGCATACACACACATGCACGAACCCGCGCACACACACCCTTACACGTACATGCACAACACACGCACACTACATACTCGCGCAACATGCGCGCACACACACGCACAAACACACGCGCGCCGAACCACCCCACACAATTCTGTAGTTCTTACTGTTACATTACTACTATTATAAGTTACATACAATCTACGGAGCTATATATAAACTTTTTATTTTGTGTATTTCCAGTGTATGGAAAAGCGCTTTTTTATGTCGCTCGTGAGCTGTGATAGGAGGATATGTATCTATTCCTATATTTATGTACATAGCATGCGGTGCGTAGAATATATGTGTTATATAAAATACAGAAAATATGTGTTTTATATAATTTGTGTAATTTTCAGTATATTGTATTTGCTCTACAAATCCACATCACTTATGTTGTCAATTTACCTCTTTCCAAACAGGGCAACACATTTTTGTAATCATTTTTGTTAATAAAAATTAAAATATTTATTGAGAGTAAGACGCTCATAATTTTGTTATATGAGTAAAAACACATCTGGTGGTATCTCTAGTTCATTTTGTTTTCGGAACTAGATTAACTGCAGGCCAGATACAGTAAAAATGAAAATACTGGAGTTACATTTTATAAGTATAAAATGCTTATAAAACGTTTGCTTATCAAACAAAAACGTGGGAATGTCCGTCAGTCGATCTAAGTAGGTTTCGTTTTTCGTATATTTCAGATCGACAATGCGACGGACATACGAATGTTTTCATGTATATGTCTTTGATCTTAGCACATATCGTGTAATGTTGATATTTGTTAAACGTTTCGTAGACAACAGTTTATTAAAACGTGTACTGATTGCATTAATTGTGTTTAACAATAAATAAAGATATACATATATAATCAATAGATGATTTTCAAATACAGTAGGTGCATAGGTTCTTTTTAACTGTCGTGAACCTCTTGACAAATAATAGCACAAAATGTTTGTATAAGAATGCATATTTTGTCATTGTAATAGTCATGTTATAGTCATTATTGTAACCTAAGGTTATCAATTATTACAACGTTTTTTTTACGAGATACAGGTACACACAGTGCAAAACAATAAGACAGAACACATGCATGTATACACACATACACTCACATACACGCTCACAAACACACATGAACATACGCGCGCACTCAACCGCAGACAAACACACACATACACACGCGCACCCGCACACACGCGTTTTACACAACCAGAACACGCACACATACATATACGCGCGCGCTCGTGCCCGCACACACACACACACGAGCACGCATACACGAATACGTGCACGCACACACGCAGCCGCGCACATACAAACCATACACAAACACGCACACACACGCGCAAACACACACACGCGCGCATTCACACACATAACTGAACCGGCGCGCACACTCCTTTCAACGAACATACACAACACAGGCGCATAACACACGCGGGCAACACGCGCGCACACACACACACAAACACACACACACACGCACCGAACCACCATCCACACACAATTTAGTAGTTTTTGTATTGGTATATTATTATAATTATAAGTTACCATAAATCTACGGTGTTATATATATATTTTTATACTCAGATCACTATTTCAAATAATTTGTGCATTTCCAGTGTACGGAAGTGCGCTTATGTAGGTCTCTATTGGAGACAAATCGTTTATTGTTGTTTTCTTCTCATTTTTGTGATTATTTCTGTTTGCTTCTTTTTTTATGGACTATTCAGCTGTTTGTATCCATAGTTTTTGTTTTCTTTTTTCGTTTGTATGTAATGATATCTTATGTCTTATACTAGCAACCAACTGGGCATTTTTTAAAATAGGGACCAACTGGACAAGCATACACAAAGTATCATTTACATCACCCTCCACTTCTTTAAATGATTAAGATATGTACTTTAAATGTAAAAGGGCTAAATAATAAAGACAAACGCATAAAAATCTTCAAATGGTTAGACGAAAAAAAATATAGTATAATCCTATTACAAGAAAGTCACTTGACACATACTTTAAGACAAACCTTAAAAGATGAATGGGACGGAGACATCTATCTTAGTGGTCAACATTCTAATAAACAAGGCGTGGCCTTTTTGATAAAAAATAATATTGGGATCACAGTCGATAATTTTAACGAAATAATAATTGGCAGACAAGCGAGTATAGATATCAAAATACACGAAACACAATTAACATTAATCAACGTTTACGGCCCTAACATAGATGATTCCACTTTTTATGAAACACTACAATCCTTTATAAATAATAATCAAGATAAAAACATCATAGTCGGTGGTGATTTCAATACTGTTCTTAACCCATTATTAGATAAAAAGAAGGGCAACCTTTATACTCATCCTAAAAATAGAAACATTTTAAATAACATAATTGAAAACTACAATATGATAGACATCTGGCGTACAATATATCCAAACGAAAGAAAATTCACCTGGCACTCAAACACAAAACCAACAATATTTTGTAGATTAGACTATTTTTTAATATCTGAGTCTCTTTGCAACATTATTGACACATGTAACATAAAACCAGGATTTATGACTGACCACTCTCTAGTTGAACTTAAACTGCATAATATACAACCTGAAAGAGGCCCAGGATACTTTAAAATTAACAACAGCATCTTATTAGATACACAATATCAAACACAAATAAAACAGGAAATATTAAATACAGTTCAAAATAATAAAGATGCAAACCCAAATACCTTATGGGAAGTAATTAAAGGAAATATACGCAACACAACAATTAGATACACATCATTTAAACAAAAAGAAACACACAAACTTGAAACTGAAACCATCAAAACCATTGAAACCCTTGAAAAACAATTGCATCAAACGAACACAAATGATACCACCGACATTGAAAATGAAATAACGTTAAAAAAACAAATATTAGATGAAATTTATCATACACATCTCAATGGAATAATACTAAGAGCGCGTGCACAGCATGTTGAACACAATGAAAAAAATACAAAATACTTCGCAAACATTGAAAAACGTAGAAGCGAACAAAAAACTGTACACAAATTAGTAGTCAATGGCAAAGATATAACAAACAGAACTCAAATACTAGAAGAACAACGTTTATTTTTCGAAACCCTCTATAAACGAAAAAATGTTGAAAATAACACTCTTTTTAAAAATACACATCACGCTTTAAATCAAGAAGAAAAACTATTGTGTGACGGATTACTAAATGAATATGAATGTGGATTAGCACTAAAGAAATGCAAAATAACAAAAGTCCAGGATCTGATGGCATCACCATTGAGTTTTATAAAATATTTTGGAATGATATCAAAACACATTTAATTAAATCACTAAACTATTCATATAATAATGAAAACCTAACTACGCTTCAAAAACAAGGTATCATATCACTCATTCCAAAACCTGGAAAAAACTTAGAATCCTTATCGAACTGGCGCCCAATTACCATCAATCATTTCAAAATCTCAATCTGGTTTCATAAAAGGACGTTACATTGGTGAAAACGTTCGTCTTATCCAAGAATGCATCAACTATTTCAACAATTCAAATGATCCTGGTCTAATATTCTTTGCAGACTTCGAAAAGGCATTCGATTCGCTTGATCATTCATTTATGTTCTCTTGCTTAGAAAATATGAACTTTGGTGAAAGTCTCATTCAATGGGTCAAACTATTCTATACTGATATTAACAGTTTAATCATAAACAATGGCTTCTTTTCAAAAAGTTTCAACATCGAACGAGGGGTTCGACAAGGATGTCCACTCTCATCATCGCTATTTATTATTTGCATCGAGTACCTATCACATCACATCCAATCAAATAAACACATAAAAGGCATATCACTAGAACCCGACGAAAAAATCAAACAGTCCCTATTTGCTGACGATGCAACTTATTTTTTAAACGACAATTACGATTCTTTCCATAACCTAATAGAATCGCTAACCCTTTACGGAATGACATCGGGTCTTAAACTAAACAAAAGTAAATGTACTGTGCTACGAGTAGGTAAATTAAAACAAAGTAATGTTCAATATAAAAAAGAAATGAAATTTCATTGGACATCCGATGAAGCCACAACGTTAGGAATTACTTTCACAAATAATGAAAAGGATACAGTTCTTAAAAACATACTACCTAAATTACAGAATTTTAAAAACTGCTTAAAATCATGGCATCACCGTAAACTTACACTAATCGGAAAAAACACAGTATTGAAAACGTTTGCACTTCCTAAACTAATTTATGTATTAACAGTCCTCCCAAATCCACCAAATGATGTTATTAACGATATAAAATCAGCAATATTTAATTTCATATGGGACGGTAAGCCTGACAAAATAAAACGAACTCAGTTAATTCAATCTGTAGAAAATGGAGGTATCCAATTAACGAACATTGACTCATTCTTGAATGCAATCAAATGCAGCTGGGTTAAAAGATACCTAGATAATACCAATACGAGTACATGGAAACTATTCTACCAGAAAATCCTAAAAAAATATGGTGACTCTTTACTCTTTGAATGTAACATCAACAATACTATCCTACATGAAATTGCAAACGAAAACATATTTCTGTCTGATGTTCTATCAGCATGGAGTGATGTCACTCATAATCTAGAAACCCAAAACAGCAGTAAAACTATTTTATGGAACAATAAAGACATAACTTCAAACAAAAAGACGTTTTTCTATAAAGATTGGTTTGAACGAAGCATAAAATATGTCGACCAATTATATGACTACAGAATTAAGGATTTCTACTCTTTTGATAATATATGCTACATATACGGAATACCTTCAAATAATTTTCTGAAATACTACACACTAATCAAAAGCATACCCATACATATTAAATCTGAAATCAATACAAATAATACACCATGTACTCAAACAACATTTGTAGAAAACATACTTGGAAGAAAAAACAAAACAAATAAAATATTTTACACACTACAAATTAAAAACCCTACAGAAAACTCCAAAATCCAAATTAAATGGCAAGCCCTTTTTGGAGAAAATGAACTTAATTGGAAACACATATTTACCATGCCATATAAAGCAACTATTGAAAGCACACTGAGAAATTTTCAATATAAATACATCCATAGAATTATAGCTACAAATAAATATCTCTTTAAATGCAAATTATCTAACTCAAATCTGTGTGACTTCTGCAGTGAAAACATTGAAACTATAGAACATCTTTTCTGGGAGTGCAAACACATCCAGCCTATTTGGAATCAATTAATATCTTTTCTTGAACAACATCAACTAAACGTTAAACTATCTTTCTTAAATGTAAGTTTCGGAATTAACTCATTGAAATCAATAGACTGTAATAATATTGTGAATTTTATGGTTATATTGATGAAATATTTTATCTTAAACATGAAGTACAAAAAACAAGTACCAAATTTTAATTGTTTTGTCCATAGTCTTAAACTAAAAATCCAGATTGAGAAAGAAATAGCCCTCAGAAATGACACATTACAAATCTTTGAACAAAAATGGAATCGGATTAAATTCTCATAATGTTTTGTCCACTTATATACATTTCACTCTAATGCTAGTTTATCTCTCTAAAATAGTTTTGTTTATTTTTTTTATTATTATTTTTTTTTTCAATCTGACAAGACCATTGTGAATATACAACAAAACACACAAGCCCAGTATGCTTTCTTCCGCCTTTACACAACTTATCATTTTTCATAACTATTCCTCTGTTCTTTTCTTTTCTCTCTAAAAAAATATATATTATATTAGCATATCTTGTATAACATGTCTGAACTTTATTGCTTTGTACAATCACTATGTTGTATGATCATATATATGTTTACATTGTATGTATGATATTGAATAAAAAAAAAAAAATAAAAAAAAAAAAAAAAAAAAAATGATAATGAACTTGACAGGATTGCATAAACACATTTTTAAAATGTATTACAAAATGCTTTACAGTTTAAAAATGTATAGCAATATAGTTTACATTTTAAAAATGTATTACAATATGGTTTACAGATCTTAAGCCAAATGATAAAAAGTTAATAATACAGATACTCTTGTTTCTCAACTTTTTCCATTTCTTCTAATACATGTTTCTTAACAAGTTTTTTGAACGTATTCTTAGACTTTGTGCATCGTATATTTTTTGGCAAGTTATTCCAGTCTTTTATTGCATTATGATAAAAAGATTTGGAAGTAAAAGTATCAACTGGATGTACGTGATAATCACCCTTATCATCAGATCTAGTCCCGTAAGAATAGATATTACTACATTTAGTGAAATTGTTGTGCATATAACTGGGAGCTATATTGTTAAAAATCTTATATACATGATTAAGTCGCAATTGTTTACATCTATATTCAATATTCAGAAATGTAAGATCCTTAAAATCTGCAACACTAAGTGATGTTCTACAATGGTAGTTATGAATAAAACGTACAACTTTGTTTTGAGCTACCTGCAGTTTCTTTTTTAAAGTTTGTGTAAGACCACAGAACCAGGAAGATGATGCGTAGTCTAGATGGCATTGTATTAAGGAATTACAAAGAGTCTTCCTAAGGAACTTATTTAAAAAACTTTGTTGACGATATACAAATTTAATTCTTGAATTAACTTTACTTAAAATACTATCTACAATAGATGTACCTGACACATCTGAATCTAAAAATGAACCGAGATATTTAACTGTACTTGTAGATTTTATATCCTGGCCATTACATGAAATAGTAAAATTTTGGATTTTGCTTAACTTTTTCTTGGATCTTAAAAGAATACATTCTGTTTTCCCAAGATGCAAAGACAGTTTGTTATCAATTAGCCGTTTACTGCAATTTTCTTGCTCTTTGCCTAGAACCTGGCTAATATAAGATGGATCTTTGTGGGAAAACAAAATGGCACTATCGTCTGCATAGAGTATAAGTTTGCAAAACGAACTAATGCTTGTGCTCATATCATTTATATATGCCAGGAACAATAAAGGTCCAAGAATACTGCCCTGTAGGACACCGCACACAACCGACCGGAAGTCCGACCTTGCATCATTTACGTGAACAGACTGAGTCCTATCAGACAAATATGAGCGGAACCACTCAACCGACTCCACACCCATCTCCAGGAGCTTTCGACAAATGATGTCATGGTCCACGGTGTCGAAAGCCTTCTGAAGTTCAAGCATAATCATACCCGTGAACATACCCCTAGAGGTCTGTGCACGAATGTGATCTGTAAGATGGATAAGGCAGGAGTCGGTAGAGTACCTCCCCTAAACCCACTCTGATATTCGTACAAAATGTTGTTTTTGACGTAAAAAGACTCCAGCTGGTTGTATACGGCGCGATTAAGAATTTTTGAAACTATTGACAATATACTAACTGGCCTATAATTACAAACATCAGATCTATCATTCTTCTTAAAAAGAGGCTTAACTTTGGCACTTTTCATAGCATCTGGAACATAATTACTTACAATAAAGCTATTAATTAAAAATGTAATGTGAATTTTAATAAAGGATGATGAATCTTTCAAAAATCGGGCAGGTATATTATCTAAACCTGTGCTTTTCGAACAATTTAACTTACGTAATTCCTTGTGAACAAATTGTTCGGAGAATGTACGGAGTTTAAACGACTTAGCTTCAGGATTTCTTTTTATGTAAAAAGCTTTAAAAAGCATCAGAGGCTACATGAAAACAATTTGGAGCAGCTGGAAGTTTGTCTACCAAGACGGCGGCTACCGTACTAAAGAAATGATTGAAATGATCAGCTATATTTTTAGCTTCAAAACAAAGACGGTCTTTTATTTTAAGGACAACATTTGGTGAAGATTAACTTGTGTCACTATATCCTAATGATTTTAAATGAGCCCAGAGTGATTTTGGATTGTGTTTACATTCTTCTAGCTGCTCGTTGATTTAGGTTGCTTCTGCCTTTTTAACTGCCTTTTGGACTTTATTTCGATAAACACAGAATTGTTTATAAAATTATTTTTTCCCATATTTCTTGAATTTATACATATATTGATCTCTATTTTTATTAGATCTAAAATGTGTGAGTCAATCCATGGTTCTGTTCGTTATATTAAAATATATGTCTTATACGTTTTTTACACATTTTATATAAATTCATAATGATTTAACACAATCGTGCAGTCCCGCTTTAAGAATCACAAAACACGCACATTAAATGAATACGTACATTATATATGCACTATTTTAAGAAAATATTACGCATCCGCAAATCGACGTTATAAAACCTTGAGTTAATCTCTTAAACTTCTATATTGCATGACCTTTGTATGTTTAATTGAACATGTTTTTCACTAGTATAATGACTTAAACTGTGTCTATGCAGTGGCCTTATGTGGGGAAATTGATGAATTGAGGTCATTTTCGAGCGTGCGATGCCTACGAAGTGAGTTCGGATCATACATTTCGCTTGTATCGTTCGTCCGTCCCGCTTCTTGGGCGGAAAATAAATCGAAACGTGATATAGGGGTCAAAATCATACTTCATGCTATGAAAGAAGGAGCTGGATGGAGTTGCAGGAAGAATGACTCTTAATGGATAAATCCGATTTTTTTTTAATGTCGCCAGGATAATGAAGATGTTTTTTGTTCCATATTTTACAACAAATTTTGTTTTAAGATGCCACATGGAGCGTATATACACGAGCACTGCATTTCTTCATTACAGGCGGCATCAACCCGATGTTTCCGGTAGTTAGTGGAAGCGGTAATGGCGGCTGCACGGGCCCGTTCTGTATGGGCGCCAGAAATGGCGGCAGTGGAGGAGACAGAAGTGGCGGTGGGATGATGGGCGGACCC